>NC_042998.1:20372534-20407534 GCF_006345805.1 Octopus sinensis
CATATAACATATATATATACATTTATATATATATATATACATATATACATAATATATACATATATACATATATATATACATTTATATATATATATACATATATACATATAATACATATATACATATATAATATACATTTATATTATATTACATAATACATATAATATATACATATATACATATATATATACATTTATATATATAATATATATACATATATACATATATATATACATTTATATATATATATATATATACATTATTCATATATATATACATTATATATGTATATATCTAATTATATATATATATAATATATTCATATATATATATATATATATATATATATATATATTATTATATATATATATACATATATACATATATATAATATACATATATACATATATATATATACATTTATATATATAATACATATATACATATATAATACATATATACATATATATATACATTTATATATATATATATATATACATATATACATATATATATACATTTATATATATATATATATATATATACATATATACATATATATATACATTTATATATATATATATATATACATATATACATATATATATACATTTATATATATATATATATACATATATTCATATATATATACATTTATATATTATATATATATATAATACATATATTCATATATATACATTATATTATATATATATATATTATACATATATTCATATATTATATATATATACATAATTATATACATTTATATATATATATTATATACATTTATATATATATATATATCATAATATTACATATATATATACATATATATATATATATATATACATATATACATATATATATATACATTTATATATATATATTATAATATATATATATATATATATATATATATATATATATATATATATATATTCACATACTGATCAGTGTGTCTATTTCTTTTGTAATTCGAGATAAACGTCTATTTCAGGCTTTCAAACAGCTTTGCTGGAAATTGCTTAATAACCACTGGCGGAAGTGTATAACCGACTGAGTCGCAGTTATGTCAAAGCAGCCATGATAGAATTCTTGCATAAATGAAAATAAACTGCCAGCAATGAAATAAAGTGCATTTTAATTGATATATGTTATTGAAGTTAGTGTATTCAAACATCCTGGAGAGACATGATGTGTTCTTGTATTTTGTCTGCGTGTGTTGTGTGTGTGGAAGGGGATTGGGAGCTTTTGGTTTTTCGTTCTTCCTTGTAATTCAATAACACGTTTTCCTTTTATATATAAACATGTATAAACAATATATTTTGTATGTGTGTGCGCGCCAGACAAAGACTGCGACCATGCTAGGCACCCACCATTTGTGTGATTTTTAATATATTTCATATCAGGTCAACGCTCTCCTCTCACGTGTTTGGTTTTTATCTATGAGGGTACTGGACATTGCCGTCTTCGTCCGTATTTCTTGCCGCGGGGTGGATTTATTTAGTATGTGAGATAAATTTTGCACATATGTTTTTTTTAAATTCATTTACGCATTATAGGTCTCTATGACTTTTAGCAAAGTATTCAAACTTTATGAACCCCTGAACCCCAATGTGTTTCAGTATTACGTTCTCACACTAAATTGAGGGCTTTCGTACTATGCGTCCAGGAAGCAGTTTTGTATAGATGTCGATCCTGAAGTTAGGTGCTAGATTCTGCTAGATATGTCGTGTGTGTGTGTGTCTGTGTATGTGTCTGTGTGTGTGTATCTGTGTGTATGTGTGATTGTGTGTGTGGAGGCGCAATGGCCCAGTCCTTAGGGCAGCGGACTCGCGGTCATACGATCGTGATTTCGATTTCCAGACCGGGTGTTGTGAGGGTTTATTGAGCGGGAATACTTAAAGCTCCACGAGACTCCGGTGGGAGGTGGTGGCGTACCCTGCTGTACTCTTTCACCACAACTTTCTCTCACTCTTTCTGTTATATCTCTATTTCAAAACGCAAGCCTTGTCACACTCTGTATCACGCTAAATCTACCCGAGAACTACGTTAAGGGTACACGTGTCTGTGGAGTGCTCAGCCACTTGCACGTTAATTTCACGAGCAGGCTGTTCCGTTGATTGGATCAAATTGAACCCTCGTCGTCGTAACCGATGGAGTGCCGTAGTAATATGTATATATATATATATAACTCCATATATTTCTAGTTTCCTCAGCACTTTCACAGAAGCGGCGTGTTCCCCTTTTTTCTTGTTCTGAATGATCTCTGAACTCAGCTGTCCAACCGTCCGTATATTATTGCCATCTTGGTAATATGCAGTTTATAATTATGTTTGTAATTATAGAATATTTGTATATATTATATATATATATAATATTATATATATATATATATATATATACAGCCACACACACACTCATATATATATATATATATATATATATAATATATATATATATTATATTATATATATAATATATATAATATATAATTATATTAAATTAGAGAGACAAAATACTATTAGGCAAATCGAACAATGAAAAACTTAAGCCAATACATAGATTATTTAATTATATTATTTAACAAAAAAATAAATTAATATCACACTACGATCATTGTTTAAACCTCGCCAAGATAAATATTTAAACCACCTGATGAATGACTGTGACTCGAAAATTTGAAGAAGTTAGCAGCCATGAAACGATCGTAGTGTGATATTAATTATATTTTTTTAATAATTTTGTTATATATTTAAATAATATAAATTAAATAATCTTATGTATTGGCTTAAGTTTTTCATTGTTTGATTTGCCTAATAGTGGTTTTGTCTCTAATTTAATATAATATAATATTTTACTATAAAATTGGATTCAATCCTAAATCTGATTTTTCTCTGTAAGTTTAGATTTATTCCCTAATATTTATTATTAATATATATATATATATATATATATATATATATATATATATATATATATATATATATATATATTACAGCCACACACTCATATATATGTGTGTGTGTGTGTATAAATTAATCAGAAATATTAAATTTCTAAATATCTCATAGAGATATGTACGGTGGTGGGGCGATAGAGTGGTTGTACACTGTCAATCTGCCCTAGGAAGCATCGACGCTTCCTGTCGGCCTCGACACATTTCCTGAGTCCTTATATATTTACGAAGGGGAGACAAATACCCCCAACAGCTAGGCCTGCATCTAGAGACACGCATGTTTCAGGGTCTTTGCCCATCATGTCTTTGTCTCCCCTTCGTAAATATATAAGGACACAGGAAATGTGTCGAGGCCGACAGGAATCGTTGATGCTTCCTAGGGCTAAACAGCGGTGGTGTAGTTCCCTTACTGTCACGTTAAGTTGACAGTATAAAACCACTCTATATAAATTAAATTAGAGATAAAACCACTATTAGGCAAATCAAACAGTGAAAAACATAAACCAAAAGTTAAAATGCAAAATTGACAATTGTAAGAGAAAAGCACATTTTAAACACCTGCTCAGTCGGAGGAAAATATGTTAGCTTTTATATTCGTTGTATATGACAAATATGGTATTTCTAATACAACCAACTAAACATGTTATTAATTTATAACCTGGTGCTAAACTTTACTATGTTATCTCTGTTATTTCATCGTGTATCAAAAACAGAGAGTACTCTGATTTAATATATAAGTTAATGAATCAGATGAAATCATAATACAGACAAAAGACCACTGGTAATCTATTTGCGAGATTAAGATGCGAAATTTCCTGCACAAAAATGGGATCTTTTCGGTTTGAAAGGTAGTTTTTAACAGAATTTTTAGGTAACTAAAAAATTTTAAACTTCGTATACTGGTAGAATGTGTTTATAAAACATCTTTTTCTCTTGGCTTTATTGAGAAAATTCTATAGTTTGTAAGATATTTGTTGTTGTTTTTTCTTCAATTTCTGCAATTTCAACCAATCAGTGACGTCTATTGAGTTAAAAAGCATTCTGTGCCGTATGAATATGCCCCTCGTTTAAGAAACAGATTGGGTTTATTGACATTTGTGAAGAAAAAAAGAAATGCAATAGATCGATTCTAGGGTCATAATTATTGGGTGACAATTTCATATGACACCGCTAGAAAAACTGCCGTTCAAACCGAAAAGATCCCAAAAATGGACTGAATTGTTGCATATAATATCAATAGAGTTTAATGTCTACCACAAAGTCAGTTAATTTTTACAACCTCAATTCACTTGAGTGTAAGGAGGAGCCACAAGATACGTTTAGATTATAAGACACTCTTCTATTTTTATGGGTGAGATATTTTTAAAAGCTCATTCTTTAGGTAGCTGGAACCACGTGTAATTGTAGATTTTCGTTTCTGAATGCTCAATCATAGATCATGGTAGAAATATTTAATTTGCAAAATCATAGATCATGGTAGAAATATTTAATTTGCAAACTTCGAAACGACTAAATGTTAATATGTACGCTGGAGATTTCAGGCTGACACAAACCTTAAGGGCATTAAACTGATGAGAGAAGCGCTTACATGTAGTAAGTTATCACTAGCTTTCTATTCTTTCTTATCCCTAGCTTTGAAGAGGTTTCTTTATAAAAACCGAAATTTTCGCTAGATGATTAAATGCAGCTGTGTATTCTTTCCTACTCTGGGCACAAGGCCCGAAATTTGGTGGGATGGGTCCAGTCGATTAAATCAACCCCAGTACGCAACTGGTACTTAATTTATCGACCCCGAAAGGATGAAAGGCAAAGTCGACCTCGGCGGAATTTGAACTCAGAACGTAAAGACAGACGAAATACTGCTAAGCATTTCGCCCGGCTACCGTTTCTTATTTCTTTATAGAGGGGACAAACAAGGACAGACAAAGGGATTAAGTCGATTACATCGACCCCGGTGCGGAACTGGTAGTTAATTTATCGACTCCGAAAGGATGAAAGGCAAAGTCGACCTCGGCGGAATTTGAACTCAGAACGTAACGGCAGACGAAATACCTATTTTTTTACTACCCACAAGGGGCTAAAAACAGAGGGGACAAACAAGGACATACAAAGGGATTAAGTCGATTATATCGACCCCAGTGCGCAACTTGTACTTATTTAATCGACCCCGAAAGGATGAAAGGTAAAGTCGACCTCGGCAGAATTTGAACTCAGAGCAGTTAAGCACTTCGCCCGGCGTGCTAACGGTTCTGCCAGCTCGCCGTCTTATAGATACCTGTGTATTCTCAGTTCATTGTAGAAGGAGGAGATTATAAGGAAATACTATTCTCTTCTTTCTTAAAACTGTTGAGTTTAACTCTTTAGCATTCACGTTATTCTGTCCAATACAATACTTGTCCGTTGACACGATTTGAATTAATCTTGTAGCTTTAAGATTTCATTGAGATAACTGTTAATTTTTAGAATGATATTGTGGGGTTGGTGTAGGAGGACACATCTAGCCGTTTCGAACACAAAACAGGTAGAATATTTGGCTCAGATATTTTAATACCTGTTTAAATACTGAAGGTTTCAATCATTGAATAAGCTTAGCTTGGTGAGAACTTGACTCTGCCATGTTATGTATACACTACTACACAAGGGCGGTGTTTCCATATGATAACTCTACAAACTAATTCTAGTAAGGACTCACCTTTTCAATTTATATTTCTGTCATACATAAAAGACATCAGATTTATAGAAGACTAACGTCTGTTTCCGTAGGCTGTAAATGATCATTAGACATAAATTATTACAGTAATATACAAAACACGGATGGATACGCTGTAACTTTGTAATTATATAAATCCTTTTTTTCACTTACAATGCTGTACTGAAATTAATCGTTTAGTGAGAACACGTAGAAATCATCCCAAAAATAAACCGGAGAAAGGAAAGGTGCGTGGATCTCGTCAAGTTTTGACAGGAGAAGCTCCAGTGATAAGAAAGTATAGAAAGCTAGTGATAACTTACTATATGTAAGCGCTTATATCATCAGTTTAGTGCCCTTAAGGTTTGTGTCAGCTTCCAAAACGTGGGGCCGGTTAGAAAAGCAAAAAGATGAGTAATTTGCTTAAATATCAACGAAAAAAGTTTAGCTCGGAATTAAAATCCAACAAAATGATTCTCCCAAATACCCAAGGCAGACTTATGCCGTTTCTGCATTAGTTATGAATTAAGTGAATCTATTGTTAATTTAATGTGCTCTGCAACACAAAAGTTTACGCGTTTCACATAAATTAATAAAAGATAGATTTAATATCAGTCGATTTTAGAGAAAATTCTCAAATATTCTTAATTTACTTAAACATTTACTCAAGTAGAATCAATTCTCACATCTACTGAGAATTAGATCTACCTTACCAATGGAATTAGACGGCAACCATTCTAGAAAAGTTACTTATAAGTGAGTAGTCTCTCACTCAAGAGAGTTTTCATTTGCTGAACGACATGAAGTTGGAGTAAAGTATTACGCATCGATTTTCATCCCTCCCTCGAGGCATCCTGGCGGCATTTATATAAGAATTTTATATATTAATAATTTAACGTTCAGCATGCTTCCATAGTCAAAAAGAAAAGAGATAGTTAATTCGATTCGAGCCAGGTGAGAAGCACTAATGTTTTTTCCCTAGGAAAATGTATGGAAATAAATTATTACATGAAAAAAAGTATTTCATCATAAGAAAATGTATTTTATAAGAACGAAATTCAGTTAAAGAAAAAGACAAGAAATAAGAAATATATATATATCAGAAATTTAAAAATTGCTTCCTGAAATTCTTCTTAGAAATGTCCATTTTTGCATTTGAGGCACTGATAACAATGGAACTTAAAACAAAATTGCTTATCGTATTCTCCTTTAAATATTTTTTTTTTTTCTAATCTAAGGATTACTCTTTTACTCTTACTCTTTTACTTGTTTCAGTCATTTGACTGCGGCCATGCTGGAGCACCGCCTTTAATCGAGCAACTCGACCCCGGGACTTATTCTTTTTTGTAAGCCCAGTACTTATTCTATCGGTTCACTTTTGCCGAACCGCTAAGTGACAGGGACATAAACACACCAGCATCGGTTGTCAAGCAATGCTAGGGGGACAAACACAGACACACAAACACACACACGCATATATATATATACATATATACGACGGGCTTCTTTCAGTTTCCGTCTACCAAATCCACTCACAAGGCTTTGGTTGGCCCGAGGCTATAGTAGAAGACACTTGCCCAAGTTACACGCAGTGGTACTGAACCCGGAACCACGTGGTTGGTAAACAAGCTACTTACCACACAGCCACTCTTGCTTCGTTTATTTGGTAAATATGTATTTATACTAAATCTGTATTCATATTTGAGTTAAGATTCAGTAAAAATTACTATTATTTTTGACGAGGAAGAAATATTTTGTATATTAGATAGAATGGCAATGATATAATTCACGTTGCATAGATATTGAACTATAGTATTAAAGAAACCGCTTCCAAACTGAAAAAGAGATTGCGTCAGAGGCTCTAATCATAAAGGACTTACCAATTGTTGTATGGAGCTCAACATTTTATCTGTAAATATCGACATCTGGTTTTGGTATAAAGCCACAAACTTATATTAGCAAGCTTCAGCCTATTGCAAAGAGTGCAGTACGTGATAGATTCATTTTATTCATTTTGCAAATGGCTAAATAGCCTAAGTAGATGACGGTGGCATTTGAAAAATCAAAGCGAATACGTATAAAGCCTAAAATGGCCAGTGATTTAATCCTGGCAAGTTACCATTTCAACACAATACCAAATATATTGGATTTGTTAACAATCATTTGCACAACTAGCCCAATATGGCTGTATATGGATATAAGCGCATGTGTATATAAGTGTATATATATATATATATGTGTGTGTGTGTGTGTGTGTGTATGTATGTATGTATGTATGTATTGATGGATGGATGGATGGATGGATGGATGGATGGATGGATGGATGTATTGATGGATGGATGGATGGATGGATGGATGGATGTATTGATGGATGGATGGATGGATGGATGGATGGATGTATGGATGGATGGATGTATGGATGGATGGATGGATGGATGGATGGATGGATGGATGGATGTATTGATGGATGGATGGATGGATGGATGGATGGATTGATGGATGGATGGAGGATGGATGGATGGATGGATGGATGGATGGATGGATGGATGTATTGATGATGGATGGATGGAGGATGGATGGATGGATTGATGGATGGATGGATGGATGATGGATGGATGGATGGATGGATGGATGGATGGATGGATGGATGGATGGATGGATGGATGGATGTGCGTGCGTGCGTATAAAACCAAGTTAGCTGTTACAGATGCGAGAAAAAAAAAGAGCTCAATATCTTCTGTGAATATATAATGTTTTTTATTATTATTATTATTATTTGGAGCAAAACGCTTCATTATTTTTTTTTAGGAATCGTAGAATGAGTCTACAATACGTTAAGTCTTATATACGGAGACGCAGAGAGAGGCCAACCAACTGTTTTTACCAAGACCGCTTGACTGATTTACTACACTTTACGTACGTACGTACATACATACATACATACATACATACATACATACATACATACATACATACATACATACATACATACATACACACACATATTACGGTATCGACCAGACCGTCAAAGACTGTTACGCTCCTCTAGTCACAATACCCTTTGCATTGTTTTAGCTTTCGAATGGCGCCAGCATTATCCCTTGAGAGATCTCCAGTCTGTAGGTCTCCAGACCTACTCTCGATCACTGTCAGAAAATACAGCAAATCTGGACTCATCATAGAATATGACAGTGTCCCAAAATGCTAGTGGCCTCTCCACCATTTCACTGGTCCAATCTCTTCTCCGTTTGGCATTGGCTTGTCGAAGAAGTCACTTCTTTCTTGCTACTCTGCCATAATAGCCAAGTTTGTGGAGACATCTGACAGCTGTTCTGCGACTGACATCAACTTTTTTCTGCTATGTGAAGGGCCTTGCAACGAGGATTACCCTACACACTTAACAAAGCGAAGGGTCCTGTCAGAAGGTCCTGGTAGACCTGGGGGAGGTGAATTGCACAATCATTCTATTAACTGTAGAAAGCGAGATCCCAAGGTTTTCTGCGATTTTACGCTGGCGAAGTCCCCCATCAGTTTGACTGATAATACAACCTCTTTGAAATTCGAACAGTTCTACGGCTTCTTTTGTACGTGACATGATGAAACAGTTACATATAGAAACTGAATCATAAAAAAGGCAATTAATAAAAGAGTATATACCTTTTCAAGTTGAAATAAACATAAAACGATGTTTTATTGGGTGTCTATTTACTTCTGTTGTGTGTGTGTGTGTGTGTGTGTATGAATATGATACCTGTGGAAACCAGTTCAGATGAAGTGTTAGGACTCGTAAAATTAACAGAATTCAAATTGTCGGGTCTGAATGCTACTTGTTTTTTCGTATGTGTTCACCCCTGGACCGAAGTATTCGGAGTTGTATATGAGTTGTTGACATGTTGATAGGTATAGTTAGTTGTATATATTTTTTCTTATCTTTAAAGAAACCTGTTCCTCTATTTAAGCGATTTTATAAATGAGTCCTTAGAAATGTTTTGGGGATTGCACATATATACATAGTATCTTCATATAGGTGCGCCCGAATTAACGCAGCGGCATCTGTTGTTTCTTATTTCTTAAGGTAACTCAGATAATTTTATTCAAGTACCTCACTGGCCAATTCTGTTCCCTCATGGATCTAAAATTTCTTTTACCAAACGTTACTTTGTAATCATATTTTCTTCCAAATTTTCTCTATTTTTATCTTATTTCTTTTCTCCCACTCGTATATTTCATTCTCCTTTTAATTTCTTATTGCAGTTTCTTACAGGAAAGATATCGTTGTGTTTCTTCATGCTAATTATCTTAAGTCAGACTCGAAGTAGAAAACAATTTTCTTGTCAAGGGAAATAGTTGAGAAAACTTACTATTTCAATAACAATATGACAGTTGGTTCTAAAGGCGCATCAGCCTCAATAGATAAGTTTCAGAACGTTTCGGAAGTTCAGAGCTTTTCAACTTCTTTAAAGGATAAAGTTCTTAATGTATGCAGTGAGCATAGTATTTTACACGGGGACAAAATACCTGTGGTAAAGAAAAACTGAATGAGCATCTTCACTTTATTTGACATTAGGCGCAGGCGTGGCTGTGAGGTAAGGTGTTTAGTTCCCTACCATGTGGTTCCGTGTTCATTCCCACCGCATAGTACCTTGGGCAAGTGTCTGCTACTATTGCCTCAGGCGGACCAAAGCCTTAGGAGTGAATTTGGTAGACGGAAACTGAAAGAAAACCGTCGTATATATGCATGTGTGTGTGTGTGTGTGTGTGTGTGTGTGTGTGTGTGTGTGTGTGTGTGTGTGTGTGTGTGCGTGCGTGTGTGTGTTTGCGTTTGTATTTGTATTTGTCACCCACCACCGCTTGTCGGCTGGTATTGGTGTATTTACACCAGCGTAACTTAGCAGTTCGGAATAAGTAAGTAACCGATAAAATAAGTACCAGGCTTAAAAAACATAAACACTGAGGTCGATTCGTTCCACCAAAATTCTTCAAGTCGGTGCCACAGCATGGCCGCAATCCAATAACTGAAACAAGTTTAAAAAAAGAAATTAAAAGGTAAAAGTATATAACAAGTCCAGAGACAAGAGAAAGGCAAACCCTTCTCGGTTCCCTACTCATACCATTCAAGAAAGCTTCTGGCAGCTTCATTTTCATTTCTTGTAAGGTAATTATCCCGAGAAGATAGATTACACAGATTGGTTCAACATTTTGATTCAACAATAAATTCCTTAGTCAAGTGAATCCATCATTAGCTAATGAACTGCGTCAGTGTAAAAGTCACCTGTTTCATTTGGCTAAATCATATTCTAAATTTAATTGAAATGCAAAAATAATTACAAACGAAAGTCATTAGCAAAATTCAACCTCAAACCCTTAATTGAGGATTGGTAGCAATGTTTGACTAATATAAATCTTATTTGTGGCAGAATTTTTCTTTCTTCGTTTATTTTAACTTGCTACTGCAGTTACAGGAAATTGGTGAAAATAATTGCGATAAAGACCAACACATATCTATGCAAAATCGAAAAATTAAAGGAGGTTTTTTAAGGTGAGTTTTGAGGACTTGGGAATATGCTTGTATTTCTCCGTTCAATATTGAAATCGAAAATATAGTTATAGGGCCTAATTATCAGAGGAATCCATTTAAATGGAAGTAGACCTCGAGGCAACAGTTCAAATTGTTCGAATATGAAGGTTGCAATGCCTTTGAGTGACAGGTTTGTTCGATCAAGGTTAACCTCGGGTTAAACATAACCAACTACACATGCGTACACACACGCACACATCAAACAAACGCGCACACACACACACACACACACACACACTCACATACAAGAAGTGAGTATTAAAATTTCTGTCATAGATAAATAATGATTTAAAATTTTGGCACAAAGCCAGCAATTTCAGGGGAGGAGATAGGTCGATTACATCGACCCCAGACAGAATTCTACTGGTATTTATTTTATCGACCCCGAAAAACGGAAAGGTAAAGTCAATCTAAGCAGAATTTGAACTCAGAACGTAGACGTACGAAATGCAGCCAAACATTTTGTCCGGGGCGGTAACGCAGAAATTTTTCTCTTTCTAATATCGAATTTCGTGGAGGTGCGTAGCTTAGTGGTTAGGGTGTCAGCATCATGATCGCAAAATTGTGCTATCGATTCCTGGACCGGGCGACGCGTTGTGTTCTTGAGCAAAACACTTCATTCCACGTTGCTCCAGTCCACACAGCTGGCAAAAATGAGTAACGCTGCAATGGACTGGCGTCCCGTCCAGCTGGGGAACACATACGCCATTGAAACCGGGAAACCGGGCCCATGAGCCTGGCTAGACTTTAAAAGGGCGCATTTATTTTATTTATTAATATCGAATTTCAGCAGCTTTATTTCCATTTTTGCTTGTTTCATTCTACTTTTTTTTATTTGTCAAATTTACGCAGGCAAGGCCGTCTGCTTAAATCTGATCATTTCGACCCCAGTCCTTGTATAATCTGCCTAGAACCTACAGGTTCATGAAACCAAGGTTCGTCCAGATTTCGGAAGCGTTTAAGGTAACTAACTAAACCTCAGTGTTAAACCTCTGCTGCCGCCGGTATTTATTCTTAGTTGAAGAGAACCAAGCTGTAATGAAGTGTTTTTCCCTGGGACACAACACACCGCCCGGTCCGAGAATGGTACCTATAGCCTAGTAATCAAAAATCTAATACTCTAAACACTAAGCCAAGCATTTCTCTTCGTCTCCAATTCTTGTCTGATATTTGTTTTATTGATAAAGAGGTGGGATTTTAATTGAGAACTTAAAGTATCGTAAGCGCTGCAGGGTATTTAGAATGGAGTAAGTGATAATGAAAGAAGTAGAGAATTGATAGAATAATGCGTGAGTAAAAGACAAAAGAAGTAATCAGAGAGATGGAGATCAAAGAGAATGGGCGGAAAATACCGAAATAAAACAGGAAAACAATAGAAAACGTTATAGAGGGAAAGAGTGAATATTCAAAAGAAAAGAGGGGAATAAAGGTTGAGACATCTCGTTTGAATGTCACATGAATAGAGATGAGGAGAGTGGGGAAGAAAAGAGGAAGCGGAGAGAAGAGAAGGAAATAAGACAGGAATGGGAGAGAGAAATGAAAATGGGAGAGAGAAAGAGAATAAGAGTTAGAAATTAAAGTAGAAAGTTCTTATTACGATTATTGGGGTAATAGAGAGAGTGAGAGAGAGAAAGAGATAGAGACTGGGACAGAGAGAGAGAGATAATTAAAATGAAATAATAAACGAAGGGGAGGAGAAATTTAAAACTGTAGGAAGAAAAAGCAGTAAAACAAAAAGAGAAAAAGATAGGCAGATTTTTTAAAAAAGCGAATGAGAGACATTGGTTAAAACGAAATATTGCAGGGAAATAATTTTAAAGTAAAGACTATAGAGCGTTTGGGTTCAATGCAAACAACCACAACATAAAATTAGGTAGAAAAATGTTTATTTGAACATGCTAACATTCGGTTCATATTTGGCTTGTTGTGGTTTGTGTGTCTGGGGATTTGGAGCTTTGTATTTATATGGCGATGTTGCTTTAAATCGGTCAAGTTTTCGCAGTGCTTCTGTCTTGTTAAGTTCAGTGCATTCTGTTGTCGTTTTATCCTTAGGCGGAAAGTTCAGTCAAGATTTGCTTGTTATTTTTAGCTGACATCACAACTCATCTTTCTAAATGGGTAACAAATTCTCAAAAGCCACTGACAATCACTTCTCTCTCTCCCTCTCTTTCTCTCTTCCTCTCTCTCTCTCTCTCTCTCTCTCTCTCTCTCTCTTTCTACCTTCTTGCCTCTCTTCCTTTCTCTCTCTTTCATTTTCTCTCTCTCTCTACACACATATGCATTCACTCTGTTTCTTTTTTATTATGTTTACACAATCATCGTTATTTTTGTTCGATATTTTTCTCTTTCTAATATCGAATTTCAACAGCTTTATTCCATTTTTGTTTGTTTAATTCTACTTTTCTTTATGTTTTTATTTTATTTCTCAAATTTACGCAGGCAAGGTCGTCTGCTTAAAACGTTCGCTTCCCAACAATGAGGTTTCGGATTCAGTCTCACTGCGCTGCAATTTGAGTAAGTCTCTTCAGCTCCGAGAAAACCAATGACCTGTGAGTGAATATGGTGGACGGAAGCCCATCGTTTGTGTGTGTGTGAATGTGTCTGTCTGTTTGTCTGTGTGTGTGTGCGTGTGTGTGTGTAAAGATTTTTAATACGAGAAGATGGAATGGACAAGCTTTATTGCAAATCACTACAATTGTTTCGGCGCGTCTTTATCAACTGGTAATTTCTGAAAGTTACGTATGTTATAAACATCATTGCATTAATATGACCCAAGAACAGCTGTGTACAAGCACGACTTCGAGTGAGTGGTGTCCAAAGCACAGCTAGATCATCTTTGCTTAATACCCATACCTTTATACTATTTTTTGCATTCCATTGACAAAGAACAGCGCAGAAATGCAAAGATACAAATGAGATATATATATTTCTTTACTACCCACAAGGAGCTAAACACAGAGGGGACAAACAAGAACATACAAAGGGATTAAGTCGATTACATCGACTCCAGTGCGTAACTGGTACTTAATTTATCGACCCCGAAAGGATGAAAGGCAAAGTCGACCTCGGCGGAATTTGAACTCGGAACGTAATGACAGATGAAATACGGCTACGCATTTCGCCCGGCGCGCTAACGTTTCTGCCAGCTCGCCGCCAACAAATGAGATATATGCTACTGATTTCCTTTCAAATGGAAAGGTAATGGACACGAGACATGTAAATGTTCAAGCTTATCATTTTACGAAATTATTATCTTACAATGTTCGTTTATTTTTCCTAAAGGTTGAGACAAGTCTGTGGTTTAGGATGGAGTGAATAAGTGGTTTCTTTATTTTAATATTTTTTAAATTTCCATTAATCTATTTTTTAAATATTTTTTTCTCATTTGTATGTCTTTGTATTTCCGTGTTGTACAAGCACAGCATTTAAATATTTGAGTGAACTTTGCTCGAATATACCTCAGTCATAGGTACGAATGAAAATACAGGCAAATAGCAAAGTTTTATTGCATCATTTTGTTAGGAAACACGAGGACAGGAATAGGGAAGCACTTCTAATGTAAGGATGGCGAATTATATTCTTGTGCATTTACAGCAAATACAAAAATGCACAGTTATGATACATAGGTTGGGGAAAAGAACGAAGATGATGGGGCAACAAACCAAACTTGGAAATATTCCCAGAACAGAGATTTGAGCACACCAGATTCGCAATATGAGATAATGCTGAAATATGCACATATGAACATGTAGATATTCTGTCCAGTACAAGGGCGGGTAAGTGAGACATTATCAGCGAAAATTTCCGTTTCCTGTTGTTCTCTTCGCTTACAAGTTAAAGAAAATGCTAATACGTGATGTCGACCAACAAGCGTTATTTATAGGCGATAAGACAAAGTAATAATCGCACTTAGTTAAAGTTATCTCATGAAATACATCATTGGAATTGATAATTGAAATGATGCCAACATAATTCTTGAATTGTCTTGTAATTATTACTAGTTCATTCAAACATGCCCCATAGCGTAATCCAACTTAATTTTCTTTCAGGAAAATTAGAACACTTAAAAATTACGTTTTTAAAAATTCTACTAAGCTGCTACCGAACGTCTTTGCTGATTTTTTTTTTTTTTTTGTACACTTTTATATCTGTGAAATAGTTGAAGTGCTAAATTTATCAATACAACCTTATGTTTAACAGTAACCGCTTTTAGGAAATATGTCAACTGACCACACCTTACTTTAAAATTCTCTCTCTCTCTCTCTCCCCCTCCCTCCCTCTCTCTCTCTCTCTGTGGAGGCTATGTTGAAAGGTAAATTTATATAAGCATATATATGTTGGGATACATATACATGTGTATATATACATATATAAGATTTTTTTGCGTAATAAGATAAAAAAACCAAGGCTGTGTAGATATTAGAGCATTTATAGATAGAAGGTCTTCCAGCTGTTTCTAGGATATTTATTAATTATATCCCTTCATCGAAGACGGTGTGAGAGGAAAAATTAAGTCATAGTTAGTTTCGATGTGATATAAAATGGAGAGTGAGGTAGAGGAAAGAAAATAGATGCAAGATATGTATGGATATTGAAGTTGAAAATCCATTTTTTATACACGGCACAGCGGTACTTATATATATATATATATATGTATAAGTACCTCTGTGCAGTGTATATTTTTTATATATATGAATATATGAATGATTGACTGCGTGTATGTATTATGTAAAGATTTTTTTTCTTTTTACACGCTATAGTTTCATATTGAAAAGCTGGCTTTAATCTTTCTTCCAGATAGAGTTTTGTGTATGTTTCGTAGTAAATAGAACAAACAGAAAAAGAAAATTCCCTTTGAAAATCTCGTTTCATGATGTCAGCTTTCTGTTCTAAAGAATTTTCAAAGCATTTTATATGACTTTTCGTGCGATTCTTCTTGATTTTGCATTTTCATTGAAATACGATTAAATATAGCAAGAATGTAAATGACCTATAACGTAATAATGTTCGATTATTCGATTTATTTTGACAACATACAAGGCCAGTCTTTGTCGGGGAGTTGTATAATCGATTTGATTGATCTAAAATTTATTGCCACAAATTTTAGTTCTTTAAACCAGAGAAATTTAGACTTAAAACAGGAGTAAGTGATTTAAATAGCGTTAAGATATTCATCGCATTCACAACATTTTGGCTATCAGTTCTACTCCGACAACAGAGCTGTTAGTGTTATCGTTAATCTAAGGTCGTCCAACCGTGGCAATCCTAATGTATTTATAGCGTCTCTCACAACAAACTGTCTTTGGATAGTTCCAGTAGTCTTTTTCTATGCCAAGCAAATGCTAGACTCTGACTTCAACTTTTATATATTTCTGAGGGAAAGGAAGCTGTTGAGTGATTTTCCACAGCCCTTCTCATGAAGTAACACATCTGGTTCTGTGAGAAATGAAGAGACAGAGAGGTAGACAGGCAGACGAACAGAAACACTAGCAGACGGACAGACAGACAGTCGGAATGAGAGAGGGAGAGAGAGAGAAGATTCAATCTATTTACAAAGCAATTATTTTGTTATCGACCCCAGAATAATGAACGGCAATATAGAATTCAACGGGATTTGAACACCGATGGCAGAAATCCAATGTAAATTCTGCAAGGTGTCCTCCTGGTAACTTAGCCTCAACCTGGTTTTATGTATCAGATTGAGTAAAGAGTAAACAATGTTTTGAACTACGAAGAATTTGTACCGGAGTTTTGCAGAGTTTTGAATTGTTTTAGAAAATTTTTTGCAATTGCCTGATAATATAGACATAGCTGTGCCTAAATGCATCAGCAGATTAACATTATTATTTTTCATTGTTACAAATGGAAGTGTTAGAGCGCGATATTCGAGCAACTTTGCTATTCAACTTCAAAAAAGGATGTAAAGCAGCTGAAACTACTTCGCGATATCAATGAAACGTTTGGTGAGTAAATGACCAGTGAGTGGTAAGCAAGAAAATGGTTTAAACAGTTTCGCAGAGGAGACCTGGGCCTTGAAGATCGTGAGCGTAGTGGACGCCCATCTGTCGTTGACAATGATCAATTGAAGGCCCTCATTGAGAAAGATCCACGTTAAGCCACTCAAGAACAGGCAAAAGAACTTCGAGTTAGCCAGAAAACTGCCTGCAACCATTTACAAGCGATCGGAAAAATCAAAAAAGCTCGAATCAAATGGGTACCACACGATTTGAATGAAAGTCAGAAAATGCACAACTATGAAATTTGCTCGTCGCTTCTTATCGACCCCAGGACTTATTCTTTGTAAGCCTAGTACTTATTCTATCGGACTGTTTTGCCGAACCGCCAAGTTACGGGGATGTAATCACACCAGCATCGGTTGTCAAGCGATGTTGGGGGGACAAACACAGACAAACAAACACACACACACACACACACACACGACGGGTTTCTTTCAATTACCGTCTACCAAAGACTTGTGAGTGGATTTGGTAGACGGAAACTGAAAGAAACCCGTCGTATATATGTGTGTGTTTGTGTGTCTGTGTTTGTCCCCCCCCCCCACATCGCTTGACAACCAATGCTGGTTTGTTTACATCCCCGTAACTTAGCGGTTTGGCAAAAGAGATCGATAAAATAAGTACTAGGCTCCCGAAGAATAAGTCCTGGGGTCGATTTGCTCGACTAAAGGCGGTGCTCCAGCATGGCTACAGTCACATGACTGAAACAAGTAAGAGAGTAAAGAGTAATTATCTCAAATTTCGACACGAGACCAGAAAATTCGAGGAAGTGTGGTAAGTCGATTACAGCGACACCAGTATTCAACTGGTACTCATTTTATAGACCGCCCGAAAGGATAAATAGTAAAGCTGACCTCGACGAAGCTTCAACGCGAAACATAAAGAGGAACGAAACGCTACTGAGCATTTATCCCCGACGCCGTAACGACTCTGCCAGCTCGCCGCCTTTTCACAAGTGTTCATAATGCGAAATTAATCTTATCACATAGCAACTTACTTAATTTCTGTTAACCGTAACGGTGTGGCGTTGTTGATGTCGATTGACTAACGTCTTAGCCAAGACGATAATTTAAGCCGAATTCTTCTCGCCTTACAGAATCTAAAATTAAAACTGATCTCCAGTTACATAACGAAAGTTTTTAAAAAATGTGAAAATATTTTGATAATTGATTTTAAAAACTTTCAGATATTCTATATTCATAATTCTTCAAAAAATAAATTGTTAGACAAATAAGTAAAACAAAATTAAAAAGCAAATTTAAAACATATTCCCAAAATCTTTGCAGAGACTTGCTATGTTGTTTTTTTTGCAAGGTTTTCTTTTTTTTTCTTTTGTTTTTTGGTTCTTTTTTTGCTTTTTTACAAAGACGTAAATAAATAAAATTAGTGAAAAATTCTACTTGGCCTCCAACAATTCCAGACTAATATATGAAAAGACTTTCTTTTCTATCATTATTCCATAACATTCCATCAATCAAACTCAATTGTTCGAAAATGTCGTTTGAATATTATGGTTTGTGAATTTAAAATGTGCTCCCGAAATAGAACAGACTATGGCTGAGGTGAATCTTCCAATGACTTCGAGAGAAATAACCAGTGCTTCTTACTTTTTTAGTATATCTTTGATACTACTACCAATAATAATAATAATTATAAGAATAATAATAATAATAATGCCCTGATGCAGTACCAGACAGTGGCTCTCATACCTCCTGATATTAACTAATTTGAAGTGTTATCATGTACATTGTATAAAAGATGGACTACAGCAAATATTCTGCTCAATACCACAGATTTGCTTGTCAGTTGTTTGACCTTAACCAGTTGAGCATGTCATTTAGTGGCTGACGATGTGTGCATCGCGGATCACGAGCAGAAGTAGTTGGGGAGCATCATAGCCATGTGTTGAGAGGGATTCTTTGGGGTTTGAATAATTCACCTCTGGAAACATGGATGTTTCATTCAACATCCTTAAACAACCCTTATTCAGGGACCTTTTGAGCGGGATGGGTTACTCGACCGGAAGAAAATTCTAACTGGGCCCTACATGCAAGGTCATGAGCTGTTTATCTTGATATGAGATCACCATGTCGTGCACATATGGTTGTGATGCATGTGCCTAGTGTACCCTTATCAGACGGGTAGCCATGATGGGTATACTAGGCTTCGTATATTTTACCCCAGTGTCACTTTGATGGCATGCACTGCTCTCTCATTTAATAATAATAATAATAATAATAGTAATAATAATAATCGTTGCAAATTTTGGCACAAGGCCAGCAATTTTGAGAGAGGGGTAATCGACTACATCGACCCCCACTGCTTCTTTCTATCAACTGGTACTTATTTTATCGACTTCCGAGAGATGAAAGGCAAAGTCGACACTAGCGGAATTTGAACTCAGAACGTAAAGTCGGATGATATACCGCTAACGAATTTTTCCAGCTCGCTGCCTTTACTACTACTACTACTACCGCTACTACTACTACTACCGCTACTACTATTACTACTGCTACTACTACTACTACCGCTACTACTATTATTACTACTGCTACTGCTGCTACTACTACTACTAATAATAATAATAATGATAACAATAATCCATTCTACTACAAGCCCAAAGCCAGAAACTTACGTGGTGGAGGGCTAGTAAATTATATCGATCCTCAGTGCTCAAAGATAAATAGATATTGTCTTTGAAAAAAAAAAAAATAATCAGAAAAGACTGTGAACAAAAGAAAGTCTGTGGAATATATCCAGCTGCACGCTCTGCCGTGAAAACCAACTGTTAAGGTCAATGATAGTATATTTGACGTAGTGTGCTAAGAGGTTTTAATTAACCTTAATTACACCCGTGCTGACATGAAATAATCTATTAGCTCAATGATCAATTCTCTTTTCATGATCAGAATTGATTATTAAGCTAATCATTCTTTCTTCTCACTACGTGTGTAATATTGATTGGTTAAAATGCCTTAATTCACTATATTAAATATGTTAGCTGTTATAAAGAAAAATGTCTCAAAGTTAACAACCATAATAAGTCTTCTTTATTCCAATGTAAGACCTTCAGTTAGAGTCTTCTTGAAAGACTCATTGATAGAATTATTGTGTAGGAAGCCGATAAGTAATTCCAACTTTTAAAGTAATTCCAATTTATATCTCTATATTAAAATGACGTCGTAACCACATGACATGCGTCTGAAGATGCTTCAATATAAAGAGTGGAGGCGCAATGGCCCAGTGGTTAGGGCAGCGGACTCGCGGTCATAGGATCGCGGTTTCGATTCCCAGACCGGGCGTTGTGAGTGTTTATTGAGCGAAAACACCTAAAGCTCCACGAGGCTCCGGCAGGGGATGGTGGTGATCCCTGCTGTACTTTTTCACCACAACTTTCTCTTACTTCCTGTTTCTGTTGTACCTCTATTTCAAAGGGCCGGCCTAGTCACTCTCTGTGTCACGCTGAATATCCCCGAGAACTACGTTAAGGGTACACGTGTCTGTGGAGTGCTCAGTTACTTACACGTTAATTTCACGAGCAGGCTGTTCCGTTGATTCGGATCAACCGGAACCCTCATCGTCGTAACCGACGGAGTGCTTCCCAATATAAAGAGGCTTAATAGCGGATAATCAGCTAAATCACATCACAAGCACTGACCTTAACGTTTTGCAAGCTTAGACTGACGGGCAGTTGGCTTACTAAGGAAGTAACACTGTGTCAGTGACGGGGCATCAGTTGATGGTCCTTTAATAGACTTTCTTGCAGGAGTGGCTGTGTGGTAAGTAGCTTGCTTACCAGCCACATGGTTCCGGGTTCAGTCCAACTGCGTGGCATCTTGGGCGAGTGTCTTCTACTATAGCTTCGGGCTGACCAAAGCCTTATGAGTGGATTTGGTAGACGGAAACTGAAAGAAGCCTGTGGTATATATTAGGGATTGCGTAAGTGATTCATTCGTTAATAGGTGAAACCTAGGTCTGCGATTAATTCTTGTTTTTTTTATATAATTCTCATCTGTCTTGTCCGCATATTGTTCTGGTGTCTGCTGAATTTTTCTCTAGAGAACATTCTTTTCTTTGTAGTTTGATCGCAGGTGGTCTACTTCTAGCATATGGGTGACCACATAGTGTTTTTTTAGCCCTTTAAATATACACATGTATTAGAATTTTCTCCGATTCTTCAGATCTTTGTATGCTAGGCTACTGGTTTTAAATTGATATTAATTAAATTAATATTCAATTTATCTCCCTCATTATTTAAATGTTTATATATATATATATATATATATATATATACAAGACGCCATGATAGATCGTTAGCCACTACACACATTTTTTCTCTCCTTGTTTTTTCTGTAGAAGAGCGTAGGCTCGAAATGTAAAATACTTTTTCTATTCCTGAGCGTTATACTAATACATCTGTTTGTTTCGTACACCACCTGTCTTCGTCTTTTTTTTTCGTAAACTCTCCCTAGATATATATACATATGTGTGTGTATGTGTGTATATGTTTGTGTGTCTCTGTTTGTCTCTCCAACATCGCTTGACAACCGATGCTGGTGTGTTTACGTCCCCGTAACATAGCGGTTCGACAAAAGAGGCCGATAGAATAAGTACTAAGCTTACAAAGAATAAGTTTTGGGCTCGATTTGCTCGACTAAAGGCGGTGCTCCAGCATGGCCTCAGTCAAATGACTGAAACGAGTAAAAGAGTATATGCTGTTCTCTTTCCTCTCGTCACCACTAAAATTAAGCCATCTTTGTGAATGCAGTGAAATCTCAGATGGAAGAGAGAATATGCAACTAGTTGACCGTCCCAGAGGTCGATGGTTCGTAAATATGTTACAACAAAGGAATCATTTCGGTTCCTATCCCAGGCTTTGTATTTTATTCCAACAAATGGATTTTTTCGGTTGCTGTCACAGCCTTCATATTTTGTTCCAATTGTTTTCAAATTTGCTCAACTGATCTTGTTTCGCATTCATTTTTACCGTAAATTAACAAATAAGAAGCTAATAGCTTTTAAAATTTGCAAATTTTAGGTAATTTTAGCCAATCGAAAGCCACTATTATACACAAGGCTGTAAATTTCACATTTGTGTCTGCTTCCATAGTAAGAGGCAAAGCTGTAGTCTGATACTTTCACCACCGCAACCAGCAGCACAAGTTTTGACAAGTGATATCATTTTAAGGCTGTGTAATTTGACTGTCATTTTGCGACATATAGCTATAAGTGCAAAACATGCTGGCTTCCATTGTCTGTCTTCTGAACGAAGTAAATATCATCAAAATTTGTAACTCAGTAACATTTTTCTAAATTTCTTTGAGAACAGATTCGGATTCAGCTTAAAAAAACTACATAAATATACCAAACTTGAAAATGTTCACTTAATTGGAACATTTCCAGATCTGTGCCAGCAATTGAAAAGATTCCAACAAATTGACAAGTTTGAAGTGCTGAGTTCGATAGCTCAGTGAAGATGGTGAATATGGCCTGGTAAAACAGCGAATTGGCAGAGTTGTCAAAGCGTTAGACAAAGAAATTTTACTATATTTGTTCCGTCTCTCTATGCTCTAAGTTCACTTTCTGCCGAAGCTAACTTTGCCCCCTCATCTTTTTGAGATTGATGTAAGCGTACCAATCTAAGGCAGTGGATTGCAAAGCAGTCAGGAAGACAGACCAGATGCCTTGCGGTATTTGATCCGACTCTGTGTGTTCTAAGTTCAAATCCCACTACGGCCTACTTGGATAGTAGACTTAAGCCGTCACCCGGCATAACACCGTACCTGGTACTCTGGGTACCTGTAGCAGACTCCATTCTGTTACAAGGTTTCCGATTTGAAGATACTTTCCTACCTCCCAAGAGTCTCAGTGACAATGCAAAAGAGCACGGGCACTGCTCTTCTTCCTGATCAAAATATAAAATATTTCATGAAGATAGAATCTTCAATTTTACTCCTGCGATAGGATGGAAGTAGAGGACCTACCACCTCCAGACAAGATAACATTTATTCTTCATTAAAAGATCAGATATAAACCAATGAATTGAACCGCATATAACTTACGTACTTTACATCAACATCTGATCTATAAAATGTTGGATGTTTTCGGTTTGAACGGCAGTTTTTAACATAATTTCTAGATAACTAAAAAATTTTAAACTTCGTATACTGGTAGAATGTGTTTATAAAACATCTTTTTCTTTCGGCTTTATTGCGAAAATTCTAAAGTTTGTAAGATATTTGTTGTTGTTTTTCTTCAATTTCTGCAATTTCAACCAATCAATGACCTCCATTGACGTAAAAACATTCTGTGCCGTATGAATATGTCCCTCGTTTAAGAAACAGATTGGGTTTATTTACATTTGTGAAGAAAAAAGATACCCTTCCCCCCACCCTTAACCCTAACCGTAAAACAGATTGAAATGCAATAGATCGATATTAGGGTCATAATTATGGGTGACAATTTCATATGACACCGCTAAAAAAAACTGCCGTTCAAACCGAAAAGATCCAAAATGTTTAGTCCTCTTGGAATATGATTGTAGAGAAGTGGTTAAACACTTAAAAAAAAATTAATTTAAGGTTTCTTCTATTTCTTATCCTTTCCAACTACGAAACATCTACGTGCTCTCTTGGTCTGCTAAATGTGGCAACCAAATCTCTCACGAACCACAGTTTACCATCTTAAATAAGAAGAGAACACATTACAGTAAACTTACATATCTTTAACAAACGGCGTGGACATGGTTGAAATAGCTTTGATCACAGGTCGTTCTACACGATTTTGCAAATGGCCACTAAAGGGAGATAAACAATAAGAAAAACAAAACAGTGTTAACATCTTGTTTGGTGCGTTTTATATCAACGAAAAGCGAATGAATATGCAGAACAAAAGATAAATCTCCATGAAATTAAGACCCATGACAACTATTTTAATACATTAACGCTTTTATTTCGCTATGGAAAGACTTTAAACGCCATTAAAGTCCACGCCGTTGCTTCCTACCTGCAAAAGAGCTAACAGAGTAGCCTCGATATGATCGCTCAACGTGCTAAAAATAACAGCCAGATATTCCACTTGGAATATATATATACGTGTTGGAAAAAAGGTCATATTAGATAAAGTAGACATTTGTAAATTGATCCTAGGGAGAAGATATAGTCACGCATTCATGCTTTTGATCATAGGTCTGCTCGATGTAAACTGCCTTGGGGATAAAAAACAGCTACAAATATAACAACAACAATGTTGGATAGTGTGCCGAGCCTAAAGAATCCAATTCACTTGATATTTCGTGGAAACAGCCAAAAAGCAGAAGGTACAATTTAAAATAACATTACGCCCTCATACTTCTCGCGAGACCTTATCGTTGAACAGGTGCCGTGTGACAGCTGCCATATCTACAAAGTGCTAGGAATGAGGGGTGTGGAGTGCAGTGGCGGACACATTTTCGCATCGTACATCCGCCATCCTACGTAACATTTTACACCAAGATATGTGTTAAAACCAAAATATCGCGTTCAGTGGTATTTCGTGTCAAAGAATCATTTGTAAATGTCTTTTTTCTTCACCCTTTCTCCCATTTGTGAGTGTGCACTTATACACACATATATGTATGTATGTGTGTGTCTGTGTGTGTTTATATGATTCTATCAATATGAGTGTGTGTGTGCGTGTGTGTATATTTATATACGTACATTCATACACATATATGCGTACACACACGCACACAAATACGCATAGATATATTACATATATATATATATATATATATATATCATTTAATGTACAGTGTATTAAAATCAGACCTGCTAATAATTTCTTGCCATGGAGTCACGTGGTTAGGCAGATTTTTATAACGTGCTTCAATGGAAAGAAGCTATTAGTAGCTCTTATTTCAATACAGTGTACATCAAAAAATGGAACAGTAAATTATGTATGCGTTGTAGTTTAGCTCAGGCTTCTGCCGCTAGAAGTAACTTGATGCGACCCTCAGGAACCAGCCAGCCGAACGGCGTCGTCGACTGAGGTCGCACTGTCACGTAGTACGTCTTTGTTTTGCAGTGCTTCTCCACTGAATGCGTAACGTGAAATAAAAGAAAAGCTGGAAATTGATCTTGCTCCCTGCAATTTTTTCTTTTTTTTTTCCCCTCCAATGAAAAAAGTCCTTAAAGGAAAACGTTTTGTCGATGTGGAAGAGACGAATATAAAAACGAGAGAGGCGTTAAAAGGCATCACTTCGCAATAATTCCAGAACTGCTTCGAACACTGGAAAACGCGCGGGGACCGATGCATTCATTGAAAGGGATAATACTTTCAAGGCGATAAAAGTGAAAACACGTAAAACTAATTGAATAAAAGATATATTGCAAAATACTTCTTTCTTTTGAATATCCCCTCGTATATATATATATATATTCAATATGTGACCTCGGGAGTACCGCTGGCGATTTTTTTTCCTCTGTCTTCCCTTCTCGGGATCTTTCCTTCTCCTATGTTTCCGACGAAGAGCTCCGCTCGAAACGTTAAACCCTCCTTCTTCCCTTCTTTCCTGAGCGTCCAATAATACTTTATTTGTTCCACGTCCTCGCGTTGTTGTGTTTTTTTGTGTTTTCTTGTTTGGATTAAATATATATATATATATATATATATATATATATATAATACAAACGGGGACAAGAACGCAAAACATCCGAACAACTAGGTGATACAAAAAGGGACAACAAAACATCCAGATAGACGATACAAAAAAAACGGACGGGTCATTCTTGACTGAAAGATTAAAGGCTTCGAGTGACCCGTCCGTGTTTTCTTTTTATCGTCTATCTGGATGTTTTGTTGTCCCTTTTTGTATCACTTAGCTGTCCGGATGTTTTGCGTTCTTGTCCCATTTTGTATATATATATACATATATATATATATATATATATATATATATATATATATATAGCGTCGTACGTACACTTTGTTCTCTGATATATATATATATATATATATATATTATATATATATATATTATATATATATATATGTGTGTATGTATGTGTGTGTGTGTGTGTACATGCATGTATTTACATATATACATATAGTCTGGCTCTCCGTCGGTTACAACGATGAGCGTTCCAGTTGATCCGATGAACGGTACGGCCCGATCGTGATATTAACTAGAGCGAAGGCGGGAGAGATATGCGGTGACATACATCTGGAAAATCCTGGAGGGTCTTGTCCCAAACTTTGGCATTCAAAGTTACCCCAACCGCAGAACGGGGCGCCACTGCATGGTGCCAAAGATTCCAACATCACCATTAAAATACAGGTCCAGATACTGCAACAGCTTGGGTTTCAGAGGACCACAGCCCTTTAACATCCTCCCTAAATGCCTGAGAGACTTACATGGTGTGGATGTGGGTTTCTTTAAAACTAAACTGGATCTCTTCTTGTCGGGGGTCCCAGATGAACCTACCTCACGACAGGAGACACAGATGCGGGCAGCGGCATCGAACTCCCTTGTTGATCAAGTGCCACGTATCAGAGGTGGATTTACATATTAGTGTAGCTCATTCAGCGGTAGTGCCCCAGCATGGCCGCGGCCTTCAGGCTAAAACATTTTAAAGGATTTTAAGGAAGTGGCTGAGCATTCCACATACACGCGTACCCTTCGCGTACAGAAACTAGAAATAAAGTGTCTTGCACAAGGTGGACAATACGCTGCCGAGAATCAAATTCAAGTCTTTAAGATCATCAGCGGAATACTTTGGCCATTATATATACATGTGTGCGTATATTCTTTTATTCCTTTACTTGTTTCAGTCATTTGACTGCAGCCATGTTAGAGCACCGCCTTTAGTCGAACAACATACATATACATATATATATACGTACATATATATATACGTACACATATACATGTATATCTGCGACGTTGTACATGTGCTCAGATATAACATACACATATACTCGTAATATATTTTATATATGCCTATACAAATACAGGCAAATAAATTCATTTTGTATTTACCTATGTATAAACATGTATGTACATATATATATGTGTGTGTGTGTGTGTGTAAAGACAGAGAGACAGACAGAGGATTACACATACATATAAAGACAGACAAGATTATCGCTGTTGCGGTTGGCCATATAGAGTATGACTTCAAGCAATGGAAAGTATATGTTCGAGAAATCATTCAATGGTTAACGACCTTCTTGAATGACATTTACAAAAGTTTAAATAATTATGATGGTGGTGGTGGTGGTGGTGGTGGTGGTGGTAGTAGTAGTAGTAGTAGTAGTAGTAGTAGTAGTAACAGCAATAAAAATTGAAATAACAATAATAATGATTTCAAATTTTGTCACAAGTGCAGCCAATTTGGGGGAGGAGATAATTCGGTTATATCAACCCCAGTGTTCCACTGGTATTTAATTTATCCAATCCGAAAGGACCTCGACGGAATTTGAACTCAGAATGTCTCAGCAGACGAAATGCAGACGAATTTCTTTACTACCCACAAGGGGCTAAACACAGAGGGGACAAACAAGGACAGACAAACGGATTAAGTCGATTATATCGACCCCAGTGCGTAACGGGTACTTATTTAATCGACCCCGAAAGGATGAAAGGCGAGGTCGACTTCGGCGGAATTTGAACTCAGAACGTAGCGGCAGACGAAATACCGGTAAGCATTTCGTCCGGCGTGCTAACGATTCTGCCAGCAAAAACAACAACGACAACAACAACAAGCACGTCTTTCAGACAAGCTCAGCTTGCATTCTGGCATTTTCTCAAATCTTTGCGATACTCTTTGGTCTGTTTTTGTAGCTTCAGACACAATCAGAATTTCGCCATTTGTTTAGGAATGTTCTTGTGACTCTCTTGATCTATTTACATAAAAGTGACATGAGATACGGCCCCGAGGAATGAATCTTTCTTCCTCCACCTCCTTTTTCTTTCTGTCAGTCTGTTGTCATTCTCCTTGTATCTTCATATACGTGTATATATATATGTATGTATATATATATATATATATATATATATTATATATATATATTAATAATAAATATTAGGGAATAAATCCAAACTTACAGGGAAAAATCAGATTTAGGATTGAATCCAATTTTATAGTAAAATATTATATATTAAATTAGAGACAAAACCACTATTAGGCAAATCAAACAATGAAAAACTTAAGCCAATACATAAGATTATTTAATTTATATTATTTAAATATATAACAAAATTATTTAAAAAAATATAATTAATATTACACTACGATCGTTTCATGGCTGTTAATTTCTTTAAATTTTCGAGTTACAGTCATTCATCAGGTGGTTTAAATATTCATCTTGGCGAGGTTTAAACCTCATTGTTTAAACCTCGCCAAGATAAATATTTAAACCACCTGATGAATGACTGTAACTCGAAAATTTAAAGAAATTAACAGCCATGAAACGATCGTAGTGTGATATTAATTATATTTTTTTAAATAATTTTGTTATATATTTAAATAATATAAATTAAATAATCTTATGTATTGGCTTAAGTTTTTCATTGTTTGATTTGCCTAATAGTGGTTTTGTCTCTAATTTAATATAATATATATATATATATATATATATATATATATATATATTGAGAATTTACAAAAAACAATTGACGAAGACGAGTGTGTATGCATGTAGATATATATATATACACTAAGTTGGGGTATATAACACTTGTGTTTGACTATGTGCCTAAATGCATACATCGTTTTATAAGTATGTGACCGAATAAGCAAGTATTTGCGAGCATATGTGTGTGTGTGTGTATGTGTGTGAGTGTAAATGTGTGTGCGTGTATTTGTGATGATCAGAAGAGTTTTTTTTAAGTGCTTATAGAATATATTGTGGCACTCCGTCGGTTACGAAGACAAGGGATCCACTTGATCCGATCAACGGAACAGCCTGCTCGTGAAATTAACATGCAAGTGGCTGAGCACTCCACAGACACGTGTACCCTTAGCATAGTTCTCGGGGAGATTCAGCATGACACAGAGTGTGACAAGGCTGGCCCTTTGAAATACAGGTACAACAGAAACAGGAAGAAAGAGTGAGAGAGAAAGTTGTGGCGAAGGGGTACAGCAGGGATCACCACCACTCCCTGCCGGACCCTCGTTGAGCTTTAGATCTTTTTGCTCAATAAACACTCACAATGCCCGGTCTGGGAATCGAAGCCATGATCCTATGACCGCGAGTCTGCTGCCATAATGACTGGACCATTGCGCCTCCACATAGAATATATACACTTATATAGAATATACACGTGAATGAATAGATATAGATATTAATTTATATGTGAAAAAATTATGTTATCAGGTTCAATAAAAAAAATATGAGTGGCTGTGTGGTAAGTAGCTTGCTTACCAACCACATGGTTCCGGGTTCAGTCCCACTGCGTGGCACCTTGGGCAAGTGTCTTCTACTATAGCCTTGGGCCGACCAAAGCCTTGTGAGCGGATTTGGTAGACAGAAACTGAAAGAAGTCCGTCGTATATATGTATGTATATATGTATGTATATATATATATATATATATATAATATATATATATATATATATATATATATATTATATATATATATACATATGCATGTGTGTGTATGTGTTTGCGTGCCTGTGCTTGTCCCCTCCAACATCGCTTGACAACCGATGCTGGTGTGTTTACGTCCCCGTAACTTAGCGGTTCGGCAAAAGAGACCGATAGAATAAGTCCTAGGCTTCCAAAGAATAAGTCCTGGAGTCGATTTGCTCGACTAAAGGCGGTGCTCCAGTATGGCCGCAGTCAAATGACTGAAACAAGTAAAAGGGTAAAAGAGTAAAAGTTTTTAATGTAAAAGGAAGGAACTGCTAAAGCGTTTCTATTCTAAACAATCAGAGACAGAAGACTTCAGCATCTGGTTTACAACAATCGACGCAGCTGGACATTCTTTTATAGAGACGTGCAAATTTGTCAACAAGGAAGGAAGATAATGGCTTCATCAAAACATACCGGCCCCTCCTTATATGCGCTTCGTTCCTACCAGTCATTTGTTTCTCTTAAATAAATGCGTTCATGTAGGCCTGCCCAAATTTGTGAGTATTTATTTATTTAGGAGAATTTGACATCAATAAGCATGCTAATTTTCACGGATTTCTGAGGAATTTTTTATAACATCTGTTATAAAAGGAATCCTGCGTGGCATGTAAAGATAAATCAATCGCCGCTGGAATAATTACAGTATTACGCAAGATTGCTTATATTGAATGATGATGAAACGAGTGTAAATGAGGTATTAAAATATATGATTTACTTTCCTATTTATCAGTAAATGTATAGATGGATGGATGGATGGATGAGTGTATAATACACACACACACACATATATATATATATATATATATATATATATATATATATATATATAATATATATATATATAATATATATATATATATATATAATCAAATAAGGGTAGAAATTGATATTAATCAATTAAAACTAGTGGCCTAGCATATTTTTAAAAAATCCGAAGATTAAAATTTTTTTTTCCTATATTTTCATTTGTCTTGCTTATTTTTACGCTTTGGTTTTTTGCTGAATTTTTTCTTGAGAACACATTCTCCGTGGTAAATGGCGATTTTGACGTCTATATCTAGCATATAGGCTGTCTACTTTTAGTGGTGAATCCTCTAAATTTTGTATACATATATATATATGGCGGTGCTCCAGCATGGCCCCAGTCAAATGACTGAAACAAGTAAAAGAGTAAAAGAGAGAGTATATATATATATATGTGTGTGTGTGTGTGTGTGTGTGTGTATGTGTGTATATATACACTTGGTTTTTGGATTTGGTTTTCAAGATTCTTTATGTGAGTTCGTGTGTTGAAGCATATTTTGTTGTGTCTGGGGAGAATCATTCTCTTCTAGTGCCTTATTATTTGACACACTCACCGATAAAATTTCCAATCTGAGTAGAAACTTAACCGGTGAGTGTGTTAAATAATAAGGCACTAAAAGAGAATGACTCTCCCCAAATACAACAATATATACATACATACATACATACATACGAGGAGTGTTCATTATAGATTTTCCCTAACCCCCTTCCCAAGGACAGGGATAAACGAAACTTGGCATAATTATTAGTCATTTTCTACATATCCACCACTAATAGTGACACATTTCTCCCATCGCTTTATGCAGTGTGAAGAGGTCGTCTGTAGAAGACGGTAGGTTGCACCTGGAGCCAAAACTTTAACTCGGAAACAATTTCATCATTACCCGAAAAATACTTCCCCTTCAAAAAAGGCTTCAGGGTTGGAAAGAGGTGGAAGTCAGATGGTGTGAGGTCGGGAGAGTAAGGAGGATGAGGAAGGATTTCATAGACGCACAGTGAGCTTTCATCTGGGCAACATGCACATTGTGAACTAGGGTGTTGTCTTGGAGGAGGCGGACTCCTATGGTCAGCATGCTACGCCTCTCTGCTTCCTTGGCATCCCGCAATTTCTGCAGCTGAGAAGCATAATATGCCTCGTTAATTGTGGTGCTCTGTGCCAGAAAATCCATCATCACTACTCCGCGCTGGTTCCAAAAGATTTCATCATTCCCCGAAAAATATTTCCCCTTCAAAAATGGTTTCATGGTTGGAAAGAGGTGGAAATCAGATGGTGTGAGGTCGTGAGAGTAAGGAGGATGAGGAAGGATTTCGTAGCCGCAGGAGTGAGCATTCATCTGAGCAACATGCACATTGTGAACTAGGGTGTTGTCTTGGACGAGGTGGACTCCTTTGATCAGCATGCTCAATAAACACTCACAGCGCCGTCTGGGAATCGAAACCGCGATCCTACAGCCGCGAGTCCTATGTTCTAACCACTGGGACTTAAGTCTCGGAATCATAGTGATGGACCCATATTTCATCTTGTGTGATAAGTCTGCTGAAAAAGTCCTCTTTGTTTTCTTGGCTCATTGCCAAACGAGTCTGGGAGCAGTTGTCTCGGAATCATAGTGTCTCGGAATCATAGTGAGTCTTGGAATCATAGTGATAGACCCATATTTCATCTTGTGTGATAAGTCTACTGAAAAAGTCCTCTTCATTTTCTTGGAACATTGCCAAACGAGTCTGGGAGCAGTTAACTCGTTGCTACTTCTCAAAAGGTGTGAGCATCCGGGGAATCCATCGTGCAGACAACTTCCGCGTGTGCAAATGGTCGTGATTTTTTTTTCCATGGACCCTTCACTTATCTTCACTTCTCGGACTAGTTGCCGAATAGTTATGCGGCGATCCTTCAAAATGGCGGCTTTCCCTTTATGGATTGTATCGTCGTCAATGGCGGAATGTGGTTGTCCAGAAATTGAAGTTTCCACCGATATCCGACCACATTTGAACTGGCGATGCCAGAATTTGACTACGCCGTATGATGGTGTATCGCCACCATAAACTTCTTTCATCTCGTCGAAAGTCTCTTTTGGTGTAAGACCTTTCAAGCATCATTGATCACTGATCACTGATCTGCATTCGACTGCCTCCATTATAACACCTTAGTCCACTTCAGCAGCCGTAAAAGTCAAACGAATACTAGTGAAAAGCTGCAATTTATGCGACATGGAGAGACATGTATACTTATAGCCAACGACTTCCGTTTCCTAACCGGAAATGGGTCAGAGGAAATGTTTAATGAACACTTCTCGTATGTGTATGTGTGCGTGTGTGTATATGTGTGTGTGCGTGTTGTGCATGTATACGCGTATATATGAGTGTATATGCATTATATGCATATGAATATATACATATTTACATGTATATGTATAAATATTCATATATATGCTTTATGCATGCTACATTTATATGTACAGATATATGTACAGAAATAGATATACATGCTATCACACACTCACAGTCTCACATATATATGTATATATATATATATATATATATATATATATATATATATATATATATATATATCAAGGCATATATACAAGTGCAAGCATGCATAAATATATATATATAGAGAGAGAGGGGGAGAGAGAGATAGTCATGAATGCTTACATGCAAATCTATGTATAGATATTCGTACAAATATATATACATACATTACACACACGTAGTCTACGTAAATATGCGTGTGTATCGTAAATAGATAGATAGATAGATGGATTTCTTTATTGGCCACGCAGGGCTGAACACAGAAGGGACAAAATACAAAGTAGAGCTTTTCTTTTTGGGAAGAAGAGAAAAAAAAGGGGGTGTAGAATTCCGATCAAAAGGGATTGTGAAAAGAAAAACAAATAATATAATAAAAAAAAAATAAAGTGGGGCCGATCAATAGAGATCGTGTATCACAGAAATGTCAATGTAAAAGGGAAAACAGATTAGGTTTATCCTTGGATAGAAAAGCCTACAGAAAAGACCACGGGGACCTTGAGCAATAGTGTCATGCAAAAAGAAAACACGTTACGGTAAGTGGCTCTATTTTCCTTTCGTTTTTTTTCTTTTTTCCTATATAGATAGATAGGTGGATGGATAGATAGATAGATAAATAAAATAGAAATCTCTTGAAAAGTGTTCAACTTTCTTCGTCTATTCACATTGAAATCTGAAGAATTGAGTTTCGCAATACGGCAAAACGCCAGGTGTAAAAGTAATACAAATGATTTAATGTTCAATTTGTATCATTTATCTTATTTTATTTTGAAATAGATATTGTTATGTCTTCCGATACACACAGAGAAGTTGACGGCACAAAATTATATACTGTCTATTTGAAAGTTTACAAAGTCTCGTTACTTGAAATATTGCAAACTAGAGAGAAACTTTTCTGTGCATTCGTTCATCCATTAAATAAGTAGTAGGAAAATTTTACAAAAATCACATCTTAGAAAATTTGAGAATGGAAGCACAGTAGTAGAAGACGTAGGTCTGGACAATATCTCGATATTTTGTTGAATTCCTTTGAAAATAAAGCAGTAATTCTGGTTCCGTATCCCTTTGAGCAACATCAAAATTCACTCATCCGTTCACAAACACTCTCCAAATTTTCCTATCATTTATAAGCTCTCCTGTCTCTCTCACTCCAGCAAACCTAACCACCAAAACTTTCCTCAATCTATTCATCCACACAAACCAAGTTCTATCTTTGGTTCTGCTGGCTAACATTTCTGCCTTCATCACCCTCCTTACCATCCGCTTTTCATCCATCCTTTCCATGTGGCCAAACCACCTCAATATTCGTCGGACATTACAACTGATTTAAGCTTCCCCATGGCATAGTCGACATCAGTAACACGAACTGGTGTATCACACAATCAGTCGGCACTTGATATACTAATTTTAGATTATGTTACAGTATTTCAGAAAATATTACGTAAAGGATGAGCCGGTCTCCTGATATGATAACATATATTTAGATGCTTTTTTCTTTCTATCTCCACTGTGCAGTTCTCATAGAATAAATCCTCATAGGCTAAAATATTGATGGAACTTAATTCCAGCTACATTTTTCAAATAAGTTTAGCTGATACCTTTGACGTCTTAATTAACATTGTTTTGAAAGAAAGCAAAAATATGAAAACTAAGTAAACATAGAAACCAAATTACTGAAATATGTTAAGGAAGATTTATAATCGTAATAGTTCTGCCTGGAAACCAAGCTAAAAACAGCGAGAGTTAAAATGCATTTATCTTCCCAAATGCATGGTATGCTGAATGTATAAAAGTATAATAAACTGCAGT
>NC_042998.1:20412534-20427534 GCF_006345805.1 Octopus sinensis
TTAATTGGTATATATAAATATTTTAATCTTCGGATTCTTTTTTAATATGCTAGACCACTGGTCTTAATTGATAAATATCAATTTCTACCCTTAATTAATTTTATATAAATAAATATGTTCTCTAACCGATAAATTAACTGCTGCTAGTTATTAGCTGCAGGCTAATTTTCTCGGGTTCCAACGCGCCAAAGTAGAGGCATTTGAAAGATATATTCTAATGTAATAGGCTGAACTCCATGCACGCGATATTTCGGTATCGTGTTTGCATCTAGTCCATCAAATTACATTTATAACGGACCATGCTGATGATGGCTGCAGTTTTCCTTGCGGAAAATAACAGCTGAAACTAATTTAGTACATGGGTAATTATTTTATTTCGTATATTTTTCACTTGTTTATTGCTATGGTTTTGTGTTGAGTTTGATCTGAGAACATAATCTTTTGTGGTGAATGGCGATTTGACGTCTATATCTAGCATGTTGACTGTCCACTTTTCGTGTTCAGTCCTTATTGGTATATATAAATATTTTAATCTTCGGATTCTTTTTTAATATGCTAGACCACTGGTCTTAATTGATAAATATCAATTTCTACCCTTAATTAATTTTATATATATATATATATATATATATAAAACTGAAATGCGTTTTTACCGCTTGGATCACTTTCAATGCCACTACGTCCCGTCCGATTCGCTCCAAAATTTACAGGGACATGTAGAATGAGGTGACGATGCTCGTGGGCTACCTTAGAAATCCCTATCTTAAAAGGTGTGGTTGCTAGGGGGCCATCTTCCTCACTCACGCTATTTCCTCCTTTCCCTCTCTTACTCCCCTTCATTTATAACTTTGATAAGTCCACTACCGTTATTTAAAGTATCTGTCACTCTCGCTATTTCCTCTCTTTTTCACTGACTCTGTTTCCTACCTTCCCATCACTTCGGCGGCGTTCTTTTAAGTATCTGTCTGTCACCAACAACACATGAGCATGAGAACAAATATTATGAATCAGATATTCTTGCGTTCATTTATATGTGTGTGTGTGTGTGTTCTATATATAAATATGTATATATAATGTATGTGTGTGTGTGTGTTCTATATATAAATATGTATATATAATGTATGTGTGTGTGTGTGTTCTATATATAAATATGTATATATAATGTATATATACGAAGTGTATATATTTGTATTTATGTATATTAAACTTTTTTATACTTTTTCATAGTTATATATATTTTTAAACAAATTATAAATATAATCTAATAATTTTTACTTTCAATTTAAATAATTTAAATTTTTCAATTTTATATTTTATATATTTTCTATATTATATTTTTTTAATGTTTTTGTTTTTGGTTTTTCACTGTTTGATTTGCCTAAACTGTCAATACGTTGTTGTCCGTCGTTAAGAAATGCCAGCCATGGTGACTCTACTATCCTCAGATTCTATCCCTTCAAACTTGGGTTTCCAATATTTTATTATTTTTATTCAGCTCGCAAGTTCGTCTGTCCCTTTTAAATGTTAGCGTTTTGCTGTCTGCCTTGAAGCAGACCTTTCCGTTACCACTGCCTGATATTTATGATTGATCTTTCTAAATATTTTATTTCTCAACTTACTCAAGATCTTCTGTTGCTTATAAATGGGAGAGAGATAGATAAAGAAAGAGAGTAAGAGAAAGCGAGGGAGAGTCCGAGAGAAAAGAAAAGTAAGAGAGTGGGAAAGTGAGAGAGAAAGGAGAGAGAAACAAAGACGGAGAATCATCATCATCATCGTTTAACGTCCGTTTTCCGTGCTAGCACGGGTTGGACAGTGTGACCGGGGTCTGGGAAGCCAGGAGGCTGCACCAGGCTCCAGTCTGATCTGGCAGTGTTTCTACAGGTGGATGACCTTCCTAATGCCAACCACTCTGTGAGTGTAGTGGTGCTTTTTTCGTGCCGCCGGCACAGGTGCCAGGGGGGCTCGCAGCGGCAACGATCGGTTGGTACTTTTTACGTGCCACCGGCACAGAAGCAAGTCAAGGCGGCGCTGCAATCGGCCACGTTCGGATGGTGCTTTTTACGTGCTGAAAGGAAGAAACAGAAAGTAACAACCACACTCTTACCCGCGCGTAGAGCGGGTCACTTTCAGCTAGTATATATATATATAATTGAGTAGTTGAATGAATTATCTTATTATGGATAATTCGGTTAACCGATACCTGGGTAGCAAATTCACGTCAGAAAAACACGGTTGAAGCTACATGCCTATGGCAAGGATCACGTGCTATCGTGTGGAAATTTGTGTGTTTTTTTAAATACAAATAAATGAAAGAATGGAGTTAAACGACGAATTAACAAAATTCCTTTATTTTATTTTCGACATATGTTTCGAAGGCTGCATATTCCTAATTTCGAAGGAATAAGGGGTGCATTATGCCGCCTTCTCATCAGGAAAAGTAAGGAACTTATGTCCGCATCAAGATGCACAAAAACGGAATATTTTAAAGAAACACTCATTATCGCTATGGGCTCCGTGCGGGCAGTCATCTAAAAGTTTTTGTGTATCTTGATGCTGACATAAGTTCCTTACTTTTCCTGATGAGAAGGCGGCATAATGCACCCCTTATTCCTTCGAAATTAGGAATATGCAGCCTTCGAAACATATGTCGAAAATAAAATAAAGGAATTTTGTTAATTCGTGGTTCAACTCCATTCTTTCATTTATATTTATATATATATAATATATATATATATATATACAGCCCACAAATAGAGCGCATATAGACATATATATATATATATTTGTGTGTATGAGTGTGTGTGTGTGTGTATGTATATTTACATGTATACTCTTTACTCTTTTACTTGTTTCAGTCATTTGATGCGGCCATGCTGGAGCACCGCCTTTAATCGAACAACTCGACCCCGGGACTTATTCTTTTGTAAGCCTAGTACTTATTCTATCGGTCTCTTTTGACGAACCGCTAAGTAACGGGGACATAAACACACAAGCATCGGTTGTCAAGCAATGCTAGGGGGACAAACACAGACACACAAACACACACGCATATTATATATATATATATATATATATTAATATATATATATATATATATATACAGCCCACAAATAGAGCGCATATAGACATATATATATATATTTGTGTGTATGAGTGTGTGTGTGTGTGTATGTATATTTACATGTATACTCTTTACTCTTTTACTTGTTTCAGTCATTTGATGCGGCCATGCTGGAGCACCGCCTTTAATCGAACAACTCGACCCCGGACTTATTCTTTTGTAAGCCTAGTACTTATTCTATCGGTCTCTTTTGACGAACCGCTAAGTAACGGGGACATAAACACACAAGCATCGGTTGTCAAGCAATGCTAGGGGGACAAACACAGACACACAAACACACACGCATATTATATATATATATATATATATATAATATATATATATATATTATATATATATACATATATACGACGGGTTTCTTTCAGTTTCCGTCTACCAAATCCACTCACAAGGCTTTGGTCGGCCCGAGGCTATAGCAGAAGACACTTGCCCAAGATGCCACGCAGTGGGACTGAACCCGGAACCATGTGGTTGGTAAACAAGCTACTTACCACACAGCCACTCCTGTATATATGTATACACACTAGCAGTAATACCTGTCGTTGATCGGATTATCTTACTCTTTCTCGGGAGCCACATTCAAAGTGTTATTATATAGAGAGATTTACTCCTCCTGTATAGAGTGTTCCAGAATTAATTATCTGTTTGAATGAAATTGAGCAAATTTTTTTTAAACTGACAGAATTTTATGTTTATTACAAAAACAAAGTCTTATAAATCTTACGTCAAACTTTTAATTGAAAATTTTCATCATGTCTGTATCCCTGCATACTTCAAATCTCTCCTTAGCATTGTGAAACACATTTTGAAGCATTTCAGAAGTTAGCTTCTGCACTGCTAACTGAATGTGTGCTTTAAGCTCAGCTAAACGATTGCTCCATCTTGGGGATGGTGGTAAAGAAAATGATTGCTGCCAAACGCTGGTGAGACCCATATTGGAGTACGGGATTCAAGCCTCTTCTCCTTATCTCCTCAAAGACATACAGCATCTCGAAAGAGTCCAGAAGCTGGCTACCCGCATGGTTCTTGGTCTCAAGCATTTGTCTTATGAAGAAAGGCTGAAGACGCTCGACCTTTATTCTCTAGAAAAACGACGACGCCGTGGTGCTCTCATTCTTGCTCACAACATCATAAGCGGAAAGTGTAACCTCTCGAAAGAGCTGTTCTTCACTCCTGCTCCAGAGCGTAGTCTGCGGGATCACTCCGAAAAGCTCTATCTGCGACGATTTCATCTCAATCGAAGGAGAGGGGCTTTCTCTGTCCGGGTTGCGGATCTGTGGAATAAGCTGCCGGACGAGATGGTGAAGATGCCGACGACCGCTCAGTTCAAAGTCTCCCTTGACCACAAGTGGCCTGAACTCTTTACATGAACACCACCCTGTACATAACTCCATGTCCCCCTACATGGCCTTGCTTTTTGCTTTTTGAGCCAAAAAATTAACCAACTAACTAACCTGAAAAAAAAGCTGTCATGGACATATAATAGGGGTCCAACAGGAATGAAAATAAAATTATAAACGAAAAGCAAAATTTATACACTTTTAACAGATATTCAACATGATAAACATAAACAAAAGTGAATTTTTTAAAAAAATGCATCCGATTTCACTCAAATCATCATTAATTCTGCGACACCCTGTATTTACTCGACCGACTAAACGGGGTGGGGGAGAGAACACATGTGGCGGTGGAATAATTGCTGGTGACAAGCGTAGAAATTCCGGAAGTGGTCACGCGGTCAAACTCAAATGGTTGTGAGTTGCAACAGTAGTTTGTTTTTTTTTGTTTTTGCTTTTGTTTCTTGTTTTTTATATGAACATTTTGCATTATATAGTTCAGACTTGGATGACATAGAAAGTAGACATGCTGCCGGGTCATGTTGCGTCGCGCAGTATTGGATACGCGCAACTTCTGGAGAATGGGTAAATGGGTTTGTTGTGCTTTTACCCAACCGCACAAACACGCACATGGTCCGGTGGTGCGTGGGATGGTAACACGAAGCATCAATAAGGCGCCGACAAAAATTTTAATGTTCTCATTTTCCTCTGCCAAAGCCAGTGCATTGTACCCAAATCTGATTAATCTGCATTTTTGGTGGGGGCCCATAGTCGGCATCGGAAATTTTTTTAACCAACAGCAATTCGAGGAGCCTGATTAATGTTTGTTACAAATTTGGAGGAAAGCGACTGGATACTCTCTTCACGTTACGAACCTTAACGCTAAGAAAATGGTTTAAAATGCGGTTTATCTGCCACTGGGCCCGCATTAGAGTTAGGGTTAAATACCAGTCGTATACTAGGATCATTATAATCAACTTGTCTCTTCCCCAGAAATTACCGGCCTTCTGCCAAAATTTGAGATCATTATTATCATCATCATTAAGCTAATGATTTTACAGTATCGGGGAAAAATTACCTGACTCTTCACATTCGTATTTCGAATCATACCCAGGCGCAGGAGTGGCTGTGTGGTAAGTAGCTTGTTTACCAACCACATGGTTCCGGGTTTAGTCCCACTGCGTGGCACCTTGGGCAAGTGCCTTCTACTATAGCCTTGGGCCGACCAAAGCCTTGTGAGTGGATTTGGTAGACGGAAACTGAAAAGAAGCCCGTCGTATATATATATATATATATATATATATATATGCGTGTGTGTGTTTGTGTGCCTGTGTTTTTCCCCCTAGCATTGCTTGTCAAACGATGCTGGTGTGTTTATGTCCCCGTTACTTAGCGGTTCGGCAAAAGAGACCGATAGAATAAGTACAGGGCTTACAAAAAAAGAATAAGTCCCGGGGTCGAGTTGCTCGATTAAAGGCGGTGCTCCAGCATGGCCGCAGTCAAATGACTGAAACAAGTAAAAGAGTAAAAGAGTAAAGGTTACTTTGCCGTTCATCCTTTCTGGGGTCGCTAGAGACTAACTAGCTCTTTCCCTCGGAACTCCTTGTCTTTTGACCTAAACTATAAACCGTTATTCTAATTATTTTGTTACCCAAAGGGTTCAAAACTATTGAAGACATGAATCTGTAAAGCTAAAAACTAGTCAATATGAATGAATATTTCAAAGCAAATAAATGTTATACAACAACAGCAACAACAACAACAGCAACGACAGACAGTAACCAAAACATATATATATATATAAATAAAAACACGAATGGAATCTATTTTTCCTTCGTTGTAGAATGTTATTCTGTGCGGCAATTTATTTTGTTTTGTTTGTTGATTGTTTTACTTTATTTAGTTTTGCATACAGAGCTCTGGATTAATCAGAACTTTCATACAAAGCTCTAGATTAAACTCAAATATTACATTACAGAGAAATGTATAAACCAATCTTGACTTAAAGCAACAAAGAAGAGCTAGACATGTTGAGCTATGTGCTATATATACCATATATGAAAAATGTATATATAACATATATAGAAAATTTATGTATTGCATATATAAATGTGTATTGTATGAATGCAGGCTTGGCTGTGTGCCTAGGTGTGTGTATAGTTGTGTATATAGGTGCAAGTGTGGCTGAGTGGATAAGAACCTTGCCTTGAAGCAACATGGTTTCGGATTCAGTGCTGTTCCATGGGGCCTTGGGCAAGGGCCTTCTATTATATCCCCGGCCGAACAATGCCTTTTGATTGAATTTGGAATACAGAAACCGCTTTGAAGCCCGTTATATGGCAAAAATGAGTTGTAACTGTATTTCAAAAGGGCCAGCCCTCTCACATTCTGTGTCATGCTGAATCTCCCTGAGAACTAGGTTAAGGGTACACGTGTCTGTGGAGTGCTCAGCCAGTTACACGTTAACTTACAGGCGTAGGAGTGGCTGTATGGTAAGTAGCTTGCTTACCAACCACATGGTTCCAGGTTCAGTCCCACTGCATGGCACCTTGGGCAAGTGTTTTCTACTATAGCCTTGGGCCGACCAAAGCCTTGTGAGTGGATTTGGTAGACGGAAACTGAAAGAAGCCAGTCGTATATATGTATGTATGTATATATATATATATATATATATATATATATATATATATATAAAGAGAATTCACAAAAAAACAAAAGACGAAGACAGGTGGTGTAGACAACAAACAGATGTATTAGTTTAACGCTCATGAAGTGAAAAAGTCTTTAACGTTCGAGCCTACGCTCTTCCACAGAAAGGAACACAGAAAGAAACAAGGAGAGAAAATAAAGAATGTGTAGTGGCTAGCGATCTATCATGGCGAATGCCGGACAGAAGGGTCACACAAGAGAGCCAGAAAGGAGGGGAGATAATAAAGTAGTTGTGATCCCAATAAGCAAACTACTAGTCAAGTAGTAGAATCGATACCTCTCTTTATCCCTTACTGTCACGAATCGTTTACACTTATGAGAGAGTAATAAAAAAAACCTCAGACAGTATCCCTTGCTTTATCTAGCATATTACTGAAACAGTCTGAGGAATCAGAAACGGTGATCTAGGACAGAATGATGTACTGCACGGCACAAAATCCTTAAAAAACGGAGATGAGTATATGAATCAGTAGATGAAAACACAAAAGGTATTACAGAAGAACCTCTCCTGGCGAAACTACATCGTTAACGTAGCTGAACCCAACAATTGGCCCTTTTTTCATGGATAGAAAGTACTTCAGTCCCCAACAACTAATGATACTCTACAAACCTCAGTTAGAGCCCACAATAGTGTTCTCACATCTGAGATGATATTGCCGCTGCATCATTGCGTCATCCCTTTCATTATCATAAAGTCACACAGACACACACACGCTGCGTCTCAGTTCTCTTTCTGCCTTTTTGTATCGCTACTATAATATTTCAGACCCTCGGAGCTGGCTGGGCTCATGCAGCCTCCTCTCAGGCATTGACGACATAGTCGTGTTTTCTTCTCTCATCACGAAAATACAACGCATTAATCACTAAACTTCCTTCCTTGAACATTGCCCTTCTGGAATTTACTCCCTTTCCTTATCTTCACTGAAAGTGTTTATTAACAAGTTTCACCAGGAACATAAAGAGCATCAATCTAACCAAGGAAGCCTGCGAAAGCTGTGAGCACTGCCTCTTTCTATTGGGTTGTCCGGAAAGTTCGTGCCGATTTATAGTATCTTATCTTTCGACTTATTTTAGAACATGGTTGAGTCCAATAAAATAGGATTTGACTACACCTCCATTTAGAGCACAGTTTAAGCTATCTTTTCGTAGAAGAAGATTTATGTTCCTATAACCTGTGTTAATTTTGTAACCCTTTAAAATGGAAGAAGAAAATTCATTTTTGGCACTTGATGCTTTGGGAACCAGACAAAAATTGCTGCAGCTCGGTTGGGATGTGTTACCCCACCCTCCATATTCACCAGGTATTGTTCCTTCGGATTTCCACTTATTCAGGTCTCTGCAGAATAGTCTTAATGGTAAAAATTTCAATTCCTTGGAGGACATAAAAAGATATATTGATGAATTCTTTGCCATGAAACCACCTTCATTCTGGGAAGAGGGTATTTTCAAGTTAAAGGAAAGATGGAGACGCATTGTGCAACAAAATGGTTCATATTTGGTTGATTAAAAATATAATGGCAAGTATTTATTGGCCTTTTTCTTTCCTTTAAAAATCGGCACGAACTTTCCGGACAACCCAATACCAACTCAACACTATGGATGTATGTAGCCTTGCTGCAACGGAATCGCTATTTTAATACTCCGCTCACTTCATTCCTTAATCCCTCAACTCCTGATTCAGTCATAGTGGCGCCGTTGGGTCATACAGCATGTCATGGTCATCTAAACTTGATGGAGACCATCCCTCTCCAGGTGTGATCACGATTGATTTCTACTGGAGAGAAAGAGAAAGAGTGGTAAGAGGAACACGAGACCAACACTTTGATTAGAGACTCCGAAGGGATGAAAGGTAAATTGAACTCGAAAGAATTTGAACTGCTGGCACAGACAGTAGGAGCAAAGACCTCAAGGTATAGTATTTGACGCTCTAACAACTCCGCCAAGCTTACCCTGGGCCTACACCTTTGAGAAGAACCTTCAATGAGCAAATCACCATTAACGTGGCATCGGGAAGCTTAAACTAATAACAGAACGCTACAGAGCTGGCAGAAACGTTAGCACGCCGGGCGAAATGCTTAGTGGTATTTCGTCTGCCGCTACGTTCTGAGTTCAAATTCCGCCGAGGTCAACTTTGCCTTTCATGCTTTCGGGATCGATTAAATAAGTACCACTTACGCACTGAGGTCGATATAACCGACTTAATCCGTCTGTCTGTCCTTGTTTGTCCTCTCTGTGTTTAGTCCCTTGTGGGTAGTAAAGAAATAGGTATTTCGTCTGCCGCTACGTTCTGAGTTCAAATTCCGCCGAGGTCAACTTTGCCTTTCATCCTTTCGGGGTCGATTAAATAAGTACTAGTTACGCACTGGTGTCGATATAATCGACTTAATCCATCTGTCTGTCCTTGTTTGTCCTCTCTGTGTTTAGTCCCTTGTGGGTAGTAAAGAAATAGGTATTTCGTCTGCCGCTACGTTCTGAGTTCAAATTCCGGCGAGGTCGACTTTGCCTTGTATCCTTTCGGGGCCGATAAATTAAATACCAACGAAACACTAGGGTCGATGTGATCGACTTAATCCCCTCCTCAACAATTTCAGACCTTGTGCCTTTAGTCGAAAGGATCATATTGCTAAAACAATAGCAAGACTTTTACTCCACGCTATTTAACACGTACGAATTTGTGGTGTGAGTTTGGGGTAGGGCTACAGAATAGTAGTATTTGATATCTAGGTTAAACAGAGTAACCACCTCTAGAATGTTCTAAAGAACAACCCTCTCTATGTTGGAATTTTTGCTGACAGTTGAAACGGGAATGAATAACAGGATGAGCGTAATGTCTCAGAGAAAATACAAAGACTATTGTTTTAGGGACGATAAGATAATTGTTGTTTACAACAGAATAGTTGAGTGACTTGCAAAAATAGCAGCCTAATCTTCTTCAAGTGACACACAATCGTCTTAAAAATAAATGCCACACTGATAATGTAGTTGTAGACAGTCTCAGGCACACTATATCATAATAAAATACTGAGTAACTACAGTTGTAACATTTTTCAATTATAGGCTTGCTCTTCCAAGCTGGGACTAAACAAGAACAATAACAGTATCACCACCAGCGGTGGTGCCCCAGCATGGCCGCGGCCTTCGGGCTAAAATTTTTTTTAAGGATTTAAGGATTTAAGGAATGGTTATGTGGTAAGTAGCTTGCTTACCAACCACATGGTTCTGGGTTCAGTCCCACTGAGTGGCACCTTGAGCAAGTGTCTTCTACTGTAGCCTCGGGCCGACCAAAGCCTTGTGAGTGGATTTGGCAGACGGAAACTGAAAGAAGCCCGTCGTATATATTTAAGCTTGTGTGTGTGTGTGTGTGTGTGTGTGTGTTTGTGTGTCTGTGTTTGTCCCCCCAACATCGCTTGACCGTAACTTAGCGGTTCGGTAAAAGAAACCGATAGAATAAGTACTAGGCTTACAAAGAATAAGTCCTGGGGTCGATTTGCTCGACTAAAGGCGCTGCTCCAGCATGGCCACAGTCAAATGACTGAAACAAGTAAAAGAGTAAAAGAGTAAGAGTATACATAATAATGCTCGGGTTTGAAATTTTCTTGGCATGAAATGTCATTATGGCAATTGATGATCCAATTATGAAACTTCTTCATTGTCGCTTGAACTTCTAGAAGCAACAGCCAAATTTCACTGAAATTACACTATATTGAGGACATTTTAGATAATGTTGTCCGAGTAGATTATGTGTGAAAAGGAAAAAAAAAGCCTATGTTTATAGCTGGATAATCGTTGGTCATGTGTCTCCTTGACCAGCGCTGACTAACGGTTAAACAACAATTCAAAATAATAAAATAATCGTGACTGAAAGAGAAAGAGAGAAAGAGTAAGAAAGACAAGACAAAAGCAAGAAAGAATAAGGATATATATATATAGGAAAAAGAATGTGATAGAAAGAGCGTGACAAATGGAATAAAGAATTTACGAAAAGATGTAGAACTATTTGCCTTGATTTCTATTTAGTTGTTTATTCGCTATATTCATTGTTTAAAGAGGAAATAAAAAACAAACATAAATAAAGTTGTAATGTAAATTAAGGAATAATAAATATAAAATATTCGAGACAGTTTAATCAGTTGATTACTTCTTTGATCTCTTGCCAGTTTTATTGCTCTTACTTCCTTATAGCCTCCGATCAAAATATTATTTTATGTACTAGAGTAACAACTAAACAAGATACTTTTCATGTAAGGTATCTATAGATCACTTTGAATAACTTCCCACTCGCTCGTACACACACACACACACACATATATATATATATATATATATATATAATACACCCTACCAATACACAATAGACAGACATACAAACAGAGGCAATTTAATTGACATAAATACGTACGACCATAAACAACAATGCCTTCGTACATTCGTTTTTACATAAGTCTCTTATTAATTCTAATGAACAATTACAAAAACGGTCTTTCCAAAGGCACCTATCATTAGAGGTCTCGGTAACTCCTTTAAAAAAACTGTTAGACTCAATAATTATCTGATGACAATATTTCAAGCTCTTTATTCTAAAGTAATAAATCACACTCCAGACAGGAGGAGATCACTGTACGGTTTTTAAAATTTCGAATCGCTTCTTAGGAAAGGAACGAGCGTTATAACTTGTTCTGCCTTTGAATTGTATACGCTTCTTACTGTTTAGGTCAAAGGTCAATCTTAACTGCGAAGACGTATACCCAAAGGTTCTTAATTTCAAGAGAGTGTTATCTAATGTGTCCTTCATTTTTTTTCCTAAGTTTGAATAAAATATGAGAATGTGCCTGTACGTGTGTATGAGTGTGTGTTGTGGAGGCACAATGGCCCAGTGGTTAGGGCAGCGGACTCGCGGTCATAGGATCGCGGTTTCGATTCCCAAACCGGGCGTTGTGAGTGTTTATTGAGCGAAAACACCTAAAAGCTCCACGAGGCTCCGGCAGGGGATGGTGGTGATCCCTGCTGTACTCTTTCACCACAACTTTTTCTCACTCTTACTTCCTGTTTCTGTTGTACCTGTATTTCAAAGGGCCGGCCTTGTCACTCTCTGTGTCACGCTGAATATCCCCGAGAACTACGTTAAGGGTACACGTGTCAGTGGAGTGCTCAGCCACTTACACGTTAATTTCGCGAGCAGGCTGTTCCGTTGATTCTGATGAACCGGAACCCTCATCGTCGTAACCGACGGAGTGCTTCCACATGAATGTGTGTGTGAGAGAGGGAGGGGTGGGAAACTGAGGGGAACAGAGAAAGTACGAGAGAGAGCAGAAGAAGAGAGGGGGAAGGAAAGGAGAGTGTTTTTTGGCTGCTATTTCTAGTGGAGAGATTTTCTTGCTCGCTCATCCATTTTAGTTCTAAAGAAAAGAGTATTGACAACTCTACTCATGACAGCAGATCCTGTATCGCTACTCTCTTTTACTCGTTTCAGTCATTTGACTGCGGCTATGCTGGAGCACCACATTTAGTCGAGCGAATCGACCCCAGGACTTATTCTTTGGAAGCCTAGTACTTATTCGATCGGTTTCTTTTGCCGAACCACTAAGTTACGGGGATGCAAACACACCAGCATCGGTTGTCAAGCGATGTTGGGGGGACAAACACAGACACACAAACATATACACCACACACACACACACAGGTATATATATATACCCGGAACCATGTTGTTCGTAAGCAAGCTACTTACTACACAGCCACTCCTACGCCTATGTATAATACAAAGATATGTTGAATGTAAGGTTCTCTTCTTTCAAAACTCACCTTAAAAATTCTTGCTCCTGGGAAGTTTCTCTGCAAGATGAAGACCTGGGAAGCTTTTCAGGAAATGCAGTTAGAGATGCATGCAACAGATAATATCCAAGTGGGTTGGCAAGATCGATAAATCTTGACCACCGGTGTGCATGAACAGATACTGCAAAAGATCCTGCACAGCATCTGATGTTCTAACGGCTCCGGCAATTCACCGATCTAGATTGATACTTTATTTATCGAACCCGAAAAGAAAGAATGCAAAATCGATCTTGGGATTTGATCTCAGAGCGCAGACATTCGGAAGAAAATTTACATGGTATTAAAGCTCAATTATTTCAAAAGAAGATTCTACCTGTTTTCCAGATCTTTCGTACTTCATTTTATTTCGTCAAAGAGGAATTTGGTTCTGAATAACTGCTTATTTTCAACCTGCCTCGACTGAAAATTTCTCATGTCACTACGCACATGATAATCAATCTTTTCCTCGATAAATCGAGCGAATTGGGAAGCCAGAAATTGGGCCTGATAAAATCGCAGAAATTTCCCGACAACCACTTCTGACTCTTGCAAAGAACTGGATCCAGCAGCCACACATGTAGCCTTCCAACAGCAACCCTCTCCAGTAGGACTTGACCACAATCCCGAGTAGCTTCAAACAGCCGACCGAATAGAGCCTTATGCCCTTTTCAAAGATGTCGGGTTGCATGACATCACCATATTTGGAGATACGCCCAAAGACCAGCACAGTTTGAGGGAACTTGGTTCTAATGATGACCATGTCATGTCTTACTGCCTTTTCAATGTTCACATGTATGTATGTATGTATGTACCCTACCCAGAGCCATCCCCTGCAAAATCAGCTTAGAAGAGAACCCTATCTACAAGTGATGACGAGAATCAATCCCAAATCATATGTTCTATTTTTCATTCTATTTTCTTTACACATACATAATATTTTGTAATATCTTTCAGTTTGTACTTTGTTCAAAATAGTGGTTAATATAATTTATTCTAAGGGCGGTAGATTGACAGAATCGTTAGCATGGGTTTATAAGGCAAGGGTTTATTTACGTCTTTCAACGTTCTTATATCGAAACCCCTGCATTCCGTCGGTGTTGGCAAAAGCATTCATCCTATTCGGATTCGATTAAAGACTCCGCCGGTTACGACGACGAGGGTCCCAGCTGATACGATCAACGGAACAGCTTGCTCGTGAAATTAACGTGCAAATGGCTGAGCATTCCACAGACACGTGTACCCTTAACGTAGTTCTCGGGGATAATCAGCGTGACACAGAGAGTGACAAGGCTGACCCTTTGAAATACAAGTACAACTCATTTTTGCCAGCTGAGTGGACTGGAGCAACATGAAATAAAGTGTCTTGCTCAAGGACACAACGCGTCGCCGGAAATCGAACTCACAACCTTACGATCATGAGCCGAATGCCCTAACCACTAAGCCACACCAGTCATACATTATGAACGGCTGTAGTCGACTATATTAAAAATAAATAAAAACGCGCCCTTTTAAAGCCTAGCCAGGCTCATGGGCCCGGTTTCCCGGTTTCAATGGCGTATGTGTTCCCCCAGCTGGACGGTACGCCGGTCCCTCGCAGCGTTACTCATTTTTGCCAGCTGAGTGGATTGGAACAACGTGAAATGAAGTGTTTTGCTCAAGAACACAACGCGTCGCCCGGTCCAGGAATCGAAACCACAATCTTAGATCATGATGCTGGCGCCCTAACCACTAAGCCACGCGCCTCCACAGTCGACTATATTGCACTCCCAAAAACTGCGTGTGTGTGTGTGTGTGTGTGTGTGTGTGTATATGTCTCTGAGTGTTAGTTGTCGTGTACTTCTGTTAGAAATCAATGATTTATGCTTGCAATTTATTCATATTATGATAAATTCAGTTATTCATGGTTTGTAATTTGTTTTCATATTGAGGTTGAGGGTTAATACTTGTCTATACATTGAATCAATATAATATCTTATAAAATTAGATATTAGCAGGAGAAAGAGTAGTTCTGCACATGATTTC
>NC_042998.1:20437534-20490034 GCF_006345805.1 Octopus sinensis
TGCGTGTGTGTGTCGTTCAATATGTAGAATTTACAAAAGAGCTACTAATAGTTTTCTTTGCACTGAGCCTGAAACATCGCTTGTAGATGCTCTAAAGCATGAAACAATTAGCTCTTATGTAAATTGTGTACATTAACGAAATACAGTGTAGAGGTACATGGCCTAGTGGTTAGAGCAGTGGACTCGCGGTCGAGGGATCGCGGGTTCGAATCCCAGACTGGGTGATGTGTGTGTTTATGAGCGAAATACCTATGCTCCACGCGGCTCTAACAGAAGGTAATGGCGAACTTCTGCTGTCTCTTTCGCCACAACTATCTCATACTCTTTCCTCCTGCATCTAGCAACAACTTACCTGTGACGGACCGGCGTCCTGTCCAGGTGGGAAACCTATACGCCAATGAAACCGGGAAACCAGCCTTTATGAGCCAGGAATGGCTCGAGAAAGAACAAACAACATCAGCAACAATATACAGGATGGAGTACCTTTTTGTTGGTCCGACCTATAACGGAACTGCAAACTATGTATGTATGTAAGTACGAGCTACGAAAACATTCGTACAAAAAATATTTGCCGAAAGATTCATTGGTCTTCAGATATATTCAAACTAATAAAAGAAAAATTATTAAAAGACATATTCGGAGAAAAACATAGAAATAAATCTAAACTTAATGTTTTAAACAACTTATTGTATACTGAAAATAATAACAAATTATTTTTTAGATACCTTTTTGCTATTTATTTTCAAACTGTCTTGTCATTCTTTGAGAAAATAAATGTAAATATAAATACAATGAAACCAAATTACTATTTTTCTTAAAAGATTTTTTTTTACTTGCAGCTTTAACATAATAAATGATTTTTTCGAATAGAATATACTTTTAATTTTATGTATGTTAGGCGGCAAGCTGGCGCCGGGTATAATGCTTAACAGTATTTTGTCCGTTTTTATGATCTGTGTTCAAGTTCCGCCGAGGTCGACTTTACCTTTTATTCTTTCGGGGTCGATGAAATAAGTACTAGTTGAACACCTCCCCCGAATTTGTTGGCCTTGTATCAAAATTTGAAACCGATTTTGTTTGTATGTGCGTGTTGTGTATACCTTCTAACATGCAATAAATATTTCAATGTTCTTTTCTGGTAATGATAATCTATTATATAAAATCCGTTCTGTCTGTCTGTCTGCGTGTCTTCTAGGATCTCGGGCATCCTCCATCTGATTGCGCTCAAATTTGATATGGCGTGTATAAGTCTTGAAAAAATTACAAAAATCGATTCCAGGTGAGAATGCGATCGATAAAGCCGTGGGAACGTGCATTTGTACGCGCACGTACATCAGCCGTTGCGATGTACTTACTGGTACATTAAACTCTTCAGTTGCGTATTTGTGTGAATAAAATCGTTTTTCTTTGGAATAGAAAAAAGTCTTTACTTCTTTTGCTGGTGTCTCAAATTTAGGTTAAATCAGTTTTTCTCAAAGGGGAGGCCTATGGGACGGTCGGACAGTTGTTTTGAGAAAATTTGATTTAAATGTTTGACAACTCAGCACCGTCCATTGGACGGGGGCCATTTTGCTCGTTGTTTCTAAGTTAGACAGAAGGCCAGAAATTTTGAAGGGAAGATTGCCTTCGACCCCAGAACTGGACTAGTACTTTATTTTATTAACCTCTTAGTGATAAACGGCAAGAATGAATTCGGTGGGATTTAAGTTAGGAACATAAAGGGTCAGAAAATATAAACTTTACAAACCACTTTATCCGACTCCCTGTCGATAATACCTGGGACTTAGTCGGTTACGACAATTGATGTTCCAGTTGATCTACTAAACGGAACAGCCTGCTCGTGAAATTAACGTGCAATTGGCTGAACACTCGACAGACACCTGTACCACTTAATATAGTTCTCAGAGAGATTTAATGTTACACAGAATGTGACAAGGCTGGCCCTTTTGAAAAAGAGGTACAACTCATTTTTGCCAGCTGAGTGGACTGGGACAACGTGAAATAAAGTGTCCTGCCAGAATCGAACTAAAAACCTTCTGATCGCGAAACGAATACCCTTAACAACTAGGCCACACGTACATAATCACAATATTTACAATCAGATTATAATCGATTAGATCTACTCGATAATTTCACTGGTATTTTTTTATCGACATTATAAAGAAGTTAAATGTATGTAATTCACTGTCGCCCACTATTTCGATTCACGCTTTACAGTGTATTCATCACTAGGCTTCTGATCGCCGTTGAAATAACTATTTTTAACAGACACATAACTCGAGAAGTCCAAAGATCTCTGGTATTTATTTAATCCGTCAACTTTAGTTGATTATCCGAATGCATGTTCTTTTTTTTACTTTTTAATTTAGAGTTGACTATGACCCTCCACCTACTCGGTAGCAAGGTTGTGAAAAAAAAACATCTTTTTTGTTCATCACCCTTTGAATCTTAAGGTCTTTCAGATTTTTATTGTCCAACATATCGCGATCGTTTATAGAGAGTGGATTAAGGAGTTGCATTTTCTCCCCCAAGAAATCAATTTCAGCTATGTTCCACCCCAGGTGGTTTGGTCCACATCCTATTGTTCCAATTATAATTGCTATGAAGTTTAAAGTGTATCTTGAATACTGAATTTATTTTGGGACTTGCAGTGTTAAAACCACGATAAATCTCAGAGAGACAAAGAGATGAGATTTCGTCCCAGGAGCGGTGCTGAATTTTTCATCAGCCAGGCAGCTGTTCGCAACATCAGTGAATATTTTCCTCACTTTTATTGACAAAGCAATAAATTCCAAAATTTAAAAAACGATGGGAACTTAGTTGCCAATCCAGTATATATACATATACATATACATATATATATATATATATATATACATAAACACACACACATACACACACATATATATATATATATATAGAGAGAGAGAGAGAGAGAGAGAGAGACAGACAGACAGAGAGAGAGAGAGAAATTATTTTCATAATCTACTCAGTTTGACATTAGCTAGATTGAAGAATTTATATGGGCTAACCATAGTATATTCACGTCCAAAACTCGTTGTTGTTTTAGACAGATATGCTAGGCACACAATAATTGAGTTCGACTGTATAAGTATCGGTATCCATTAAACTGATCTTGTCGTAGGCGTATATTAAAAATGATTATTACTAGGGTGACCATAGCATAGCTACAAACTTATCCGTTGAACAAAACTGTCAGAAGCAAATTCGTTCGTTTCTTTCCGTTAATCCATTAATCTGAATCCTTACTTTTCAACAAAAATGTTCACTGATCAGTTAATAATATATTCTCTTTTATTTTTCACGACTTCTTGAAGAGGTTCCACTAGCTTGCCAATATCTGGGCGCTAGAAATCACTGGGTTTTGACTCGAAGTATTCATCAAGCCACGTTTTCAACTCTACGTTGTTGTTGCGCGAAACACTGTACAGAATGTTAAAAAGCAACTGAAAAAAGATGATAATCTGAAGGTTCTGTACCAGGAGAATACGATAGATGCAGTAGAGCTTCCCAACCGACCTCTTGAATTGCATGTTTAGTCAATTATGCGAAGTGGGAGTGAGCCTTGTCGTGTTAAGAAAAAACACGTCGTGTCGCCATATCGAAATTTTGACACTTATCCAACGAGTAAAGTTAACGGGTGATGGTATCATGAGAGCAGCCAATCTGCTGGGCCGAATCCTTTGTGGATTGGCGCGGATCCTTGTGGATGACCTCGTTTAATCAGCTCTCGTTGAACTGAACAGGTCGGTCAGAACAAGGAGAGTCTGTGTGGTCGAATTTCCTCGCTTGAAGCGGGAGAATCCGTTTGTATACAGTTCTTTCTGTAATAGCACCTTCGCTGTATACAGCACAAATATAATATCTCAAGTGGTTTGGCAGCTTTGAGACCTTTGATAGAAACTACTAGAAGGTGTCAAAAAGGCTCGTTGCTTTTATTAGTGCTCCATCGTCATATGTCTGAAAGGAGTTAAAATTTATTCACATATTAAAAACAATAAAAAAAAGTTCTCGAGGAAGAATAAAACCGCGAAATCTATGAAGATATAAAAATATTTTTCATTAAATCAAATAACATGGAAAGAAATGGAAGTATTTATCTTACAACCAAATGTATATATATATAATATATATATATATATATATATATATATATATATATACTTTGATACTTTGATACTTTGATAGGTTTCGGCCATTATTGGCCCAGGCCATGTCTAACTTAATAGCACCACCTGGTGAAGTCTTTCAAGTCAGAATTTGGGCACTATGGCCCACTCAAGTAGAGAGTTATTGTTTACAGAGACATATCCGGGTGTAGGGGGTTTATCCGGGATTTCTTGAAGGAATCTGTCCAAAGACTTCTTGAACCCTATAGGGTCAGTTTCTGTTTTAATGTGTTTTGGTGTAATGTTAAAGAGAGCGGGGCCAATTGAGGTGAAATAATTGTACCGTATTGTTGTTATGAGATGAGAGTGCGATTTTTGTTTTGGGCGGATGGCACGGGGCCCAAGCCTTGGATGTACCTTAAAGGTGATGCCAACATCATTTGGGCAATGCTGATGGAATATTTTCCACATCATGCAGATGATGTAGCGCTCACGACGACGTTGGAGAGAATAGAGTTTTAGCTTTTCTAGTCGACCCCAATAGTCGAGGCCTGTCATGCCATCTATCTTTTTTGTGATTGCCCTTTGAGGTGCTTCAACTTTTATGATACCTTGTATTGTGTGGGGAGACCACAGTGGACAACAGTATTCAAGGTGGGGTCGGGCAAAAGTGGAGAAGAGAAGGATAATGGTGTGGATATCTCTCGATGGAAAGTTCTGAGAATCCAGGAACACATTCTGCGGGCCATGTCAACTTTGGTGTTTATATGAGTGGCCCAGCTTACGTTGTTGTCCACAATTACTCCCAGGTCTCTGATGTTGTTGGACGCCGCGAGAGTTTCACCTGAAGGAAGGGAGTATGGGAGTTTCAGGGCATCCTCTTTTCCAAAGTGGATTAGCTCAAATTTATCCTCGTTCAGCAGCATATTGTTTTTTTCTGCCCATTGGATAACAGCCAGTAGATCTGACTGAAGGCATGTCCGGTCACTCGCCTCATTTATGACCTTCTGTAGCTTGGAGTCATCTGCAAAGATTTTTATGTTGCTGTGCTTGATGATGTCATTAATGTCATTAATGTAAATGATGAAAAGAAGTGGGCCCAGCACAGTGCCTTGCGGAACGCCACTACTGACTTTGGCTGGGCTTGATTTTACCCCTTCAACTACAACATGTTGAGATCTGTCTGTCAGGAAACACTTAATCCATTTCAGTAACTTTCCAGAGACACCAATGTTGGATAGTTTTTTCAATAGGATCTTGTGATCGACCCTGTCGAAGGCCTTACTGAAATCAAGGTAGATGACATCGGTGTTGGAGCCCTCTCCCAAAGCTCTCAAAATGTCCTCAAAGTGATGCAGGAGCTGCGTTAGGCAGTCCCTTCCATTACGGAACCCATGTTGGTTGGAGATCAGCCGTCTGTTGCTTTCCAGAAATTGGGTTATTCGAGATCTCACCACCCTCTCAAATACCTTGATGATATGAGAGGTGAGTGAGATCGGACGGAATTCACTGCAAGGGACTTGTTTCCCTTTTTGAAAACTGGGACAACAAACTGGGACAGAAGGTTTTTTGGAATATAGCCAGCATCCAGTGAGTTTCTCCACAGATTAGCAAGGGGAGATGCAAGTTGGTGTCGACACACCTTCAGGACACAAGCAGGGAACCTATCGGGGCCTACTGCTGAATTGTTTTTATTTCGGTATCGCGCCGCTAAGACATCAGGGGCACTAAACGTTATGTCCGATATAGTGTGTTGGGGGTTGACATCACTGATACAGCCCAGATCGGCCATATCAGGATTGCTGAAAACAGAGCAGTATTGTTTCTGCAGTATCTCGGCCATGGATTTGGCATTATCTTGGAGAGTGCCAGTTTCGTCAATTAGAGGGCCTACAGTGGAGACAGTGACCCTGCGTTTCCTCGCAAATGAAAAGAACACTTTGGGGTGAGTTTGATTTTTTCAATGGCCCACTTCTCCTCAGCTGATCTTTGGTTATTGATGAGGGTCTTCATGCATTGTTGGAGGTTATATTTTTTGGATTCAAGCAGTGCGATAGCCGTCGAATGTGTGTGTTGCTGTTGGCAGTACTTTAGTTTGTTAATTTTTTTGTTTGTTCTTTTTATTTTTCTGATAATGGTTTTTCTGTTTTGGGGGATTCTGCACTTTTTGTTCACAGGTCTTGGTGGGAGAGTGTTTTGCACATATGTCTGTGACGGTGTCTACAAAGATCTGCCAAGATGTTTTATGGTTGGTGGAGATGTGTGTATGTGTAAAGGACCAGTCAACATTTGATAGCTCGTTCCTGATTGCATCCCAGTTGGCTTTATGGAGATCCATGTTGTCAAATGGGTGGGCTGGAGGAAGGTCACTAGGATTAGCTTTCGCTGGTGGAATTTCATGTTACAGAGAACCATGTCATGGTCTGAAAGAAGGGTTTTTTCCACTGTAACGTTATGTATAGTGTTAGTGTGGTTACTAAACACTAGGTCCAAAATGTTCTGATGTCTTGTTGGTGCAAGGACAAGTTGGGACAAGAAAAACTCATTCGTAAAGTCGAAAAGTGACTCTGCTGCTTCTTTGTCAGCGGTTGAGGCGGGAGTGCTTGGTTTCAAACAGTTTGTAGTCCAGTCAACACAGGGTAGATTGAAGTCTCCCATCATGAGTATGTTGCTAGAATGGCACTGTTGAATAAAGCACTTAATGCTGTTGAGGCATTCTTTAAAGCACAGTATGGGTGTTTGGGGCGGCCTATAGAGCCCAATTACTGTCAGGTCATTGGCTTTGTTGTGCACGGTGACTGATTCACAGTAGCCGTTGGAGAATATACTATTCCATCTGCCGTCGTAATGAATCATGCAGGAAAATGGCAGTTCCACCCTTCCTCCTGCCGATACGATCCGCGCGGATGGTTGTGAAATTCTTCACTCTCACTTCGGCTTCCAAGTGGGAGTTGTCAAGGGGGTCTCAGTGAGAATGAAGAAAGGGATGTGGTGTGAATGGTTACCAACCCAGTCTTCAATGAATTGGACCTTCCATTTTTGTGCATTGATGGAAGGGCTGACACCTTGTGCATTGAGTAGGAATGTGGAGGTTAGTGTAGTGGCTGGTTTTGACTGTTGCAGGGGGCTTGGATTTTTTGTGTGTGTTAGTGGCAGCAATGTGGGGAATTGGTGCACTGGGGTAATAGCATAGGATGGTGTTGAGTGATGGCTAGAATGTTTTTGTGTATCTCTTTTGCCATGTTCAACATGGCTAAAAAAGAATTTTCCTGCTTAGGGAGCAGTTTTTGGCTGGAGGTGTGGTTGCACTGTTGGATAGGGTTGTAGTTTCCACTTTTGTTGTTGTTGTTTTTGTGTCATCCTGAAAAGACTGGGCCAGCATTACTGCAGCATGGTGTGTTCTATTTTTATTGTTATTCAGGTTTGTGTGTTGGCTTGAGGCCCCGTTCTGTTTGTGCGTCGGGTCCCTGGAAGATGAGTGAAGGGACAGTCACTCAGTAGACATGTTCTCTCACGTTGGGAATACCGGCAGATTTGGGACTCCGAGTTGTGTGTGTTTTGAATTTCGATTTACTATTTGGTGGTGTGTGATGTTATTGTGGGATGCGTGCTTTGGCCTTGGCCGGTAGTGCGTCTGGTGCCGGGTAGATTCGTGAAGATGCAGTCACTATTTGTGCAGAGTCTGGCGCAGTGAATAGCGGCATATTTGGGGATTTCTTGTTTGTGCCGTGGGGGGGGGCATTCTGCTCCTATTTCTTTAAGTTTTTGTTACTGCAGTAGTATTGAGGTGGTGATGTGGGGGAAGAGGGCAGTGGTTTCTTATTTGTTTTCTGTTGGTATTTTTGGTGATAGAAGACGATGGTGGCAGCGGTGGTGATGATGATGATAATTGTGGTGGTTGCTGTGAGAGCGATGAAAAGATACTGGCATTTAGTGAATCATCTAGTAAGCTAGAGTTGAGGAGTGGCTGTTGTTGTTCTTGTTGCTGTGGCTGTTGTTGTTGTTGTTGTGCTTGACCGATGTTAGGGTCAGCCATTGTGCTGGGAACCAGGAGTGGCTCATTCTGTTGTTGTTGTTGTTGTGGCTGCTGATTTTCTAGCTGTTGTTGTTCTTGAACTGTGAAAATATGTAGAAGCTTTTCATAATGGCCTCTTATCAGTTTGAAAGATACTTCGATATGTTTCAACTTGCTACGAATCTGTTTGACGGATCGTGTGTTGACCACTTGTGATGTTTTTTCGGCAATCTCATTCAAACACAAGCAGAATATATATATATATATATATACAAATGTGTCATATTTTCCGTTTGTTGTTTTTTTATATACATACATACATACATACATTATATATATATATATATATATATATATATATATATATATATATATATATGTAAATATATATATATGTAAATATATTATATATATGTATATATGTATATATGTATAAATATATGTATATATATGTATATGTATATATGTATATATATATATATATATATGTATATTATGTTATATAATGTATATGTATATATATATGTATATGTATATATATATGTATATGTATATATCTATATATATATATTATATATGTATATATATGTATATGTATATATATATATATATATATAATATGTATATATATATATATATATATGTAATACTAAGCAATAAGGGTTTAGCAACGAGTTGCCTTACCACATACCGAATTTAGAAATAGCAGTCAAAGGGTTATAGCTATTTCTTCTACTAAAAAGGGAGATCTCAGTAAAAACAGCATTTGGAAGGCAGACACAAACAGGTAAGAGAGAATGAATTGACTGCAATCTATCATACATTTTTTAGTTATCCACGGACGTACGTTTCGAAATCAAGTTTTAAGGAAAGCATAAGAACTAAATATATATACATATATATATATATATATATATATATACATATATATATATACATATATATATATATGATATATATATATATATGTTATATGTATATATATATACGTGTAGTAAATAAACATACGTACATATACTAAACACGCAGACGAACGGAAAACACAGAAGGTCACCAACCCCAGTTATCGGCCAGAGGGTTGAGTGCAATTTCGGCCATTGTGTGTGTGTGTATGCATGTACGTACTTACTACGTACATACGTGTGTATGTATATGTATATATATTTGTACATGTGTGTGTTTGTGTGTGTGTGTATGTGTCTGCGTATGCACTTACGTGTCTGTATATTGTGACTTCATTGAAAACAAATTCGTTGAAAGCCTATTGACCAGAGGATATATTCGTTGAAAAGCAAAATGGTAGGTAGGAAAAATTTTCGTAGAAAAAAAAAACATCAGAACTTAATATGAACTGAATTTTGTTTTTAAAAACAATTTATGGTAATTTTGAAATAAAAACAAATTATTTTTAAATGAAATCTATTTTCGATTTATTTTCAGGCTGTCGTTTTAACAGAAAATTCATTTAAAAACGAAATACATCGAAACTTGATATCAACTACTTTTTTTAACAAACAATTTATTGTAATTCTAAATCAAATAATGTTTGATATATTTGTAACGTATAGTGTCTAAAGCAGAATATCTATTTGAATGATTTATATTCTTTTCTGCTAATAACAATAATGATGGTTTAAAATTTTGCCACAAGGGCAGTAATTTGGGGCGCGTAATTTGTTCAACTGGTACTTATTTTATCGATTTCGAAAGGATGAAAGGTAAAGTCGACCTCGGCGGAATTTGAACTCGGGCGAAATACCTAGTGGAACCTCTGCCAAGAGGTCGGGAAATAAAAGAGAATATATTATTAACTGATCAGTGAAACTTGTTGTTGAAAAGTAAGGATTCAGATTAATGGTTTAACGGAAAGAAAGGAACGAATTTATCTGACAGCCCAATACATGCACACGCACGCGCGCACATACACATGCATACACTTAATGTAAACCGTATTGAAATCAGATGGAATAAATATCAGAATTAGAGAGACTATTAAGCTACAGCAACGGGCTAATAGCAGCACTGCAATAGATTGGTTTAAGAATTTAAAGGAAAAGCATAGAAGAGCAGTTTGATATTGTATATTTTTATACATCAATATCGAGATCGTTGGGCGGAATAACTATTTCTTTAATATCCAAAAGGGGCTAAACACAGAGAGGACAGACAAACGGATTAAGTCGATTATATCGACCCCAGTGCGTAACTGGAGCTTATTTAATCGACCCCGAAACGATGAAAGGCAAAGTCGACCTCGGCGGAATTTGAACTCAGAACGTAGCGGCACACGAAATACCCATTTCTTTACTACCCACAAGGGGCTAAACACACAGAGGACAAACAAGGACAGACAAACGGATTAAGTCGATAACATCGACCCTAGTACGTAACTGGTACTTAATTTTTCGTCCCCGAAAGGATGAAAGGCAAAGTCGACCTCGGCGGAATTTGAACTCAGAACGAAATACGGTTACTTATTTTGCCCGGCGTGCTAACGTTTTTGCCAACTCGCCGCCTTGTTAATAACAATAGTAATAAAATAATAAATACATGCGCCCTTTTAAAGCCTAGCCAGGCTCATGGGCCCGGTTTCCCAGTATCTATAGCGTATGTGTTCCCCAGCTGGACGGGACGCCAGTCCATCACAGCGTTACTCATTTTTGCCAGCTGAGTGGACTGGAGCAACGTGAAATGAAGTGTTTTGTTCAAGAACACAACGCGTCGCCCGGTCCACGAATCGAAACCACAATCTTACGATCATGATGCTGACATCCTAACCACTAAGCCACGTGCCTCCACAATAACAATAATAATGTTATATAAAAGGCACTCGATTTGAAATTTCATGGAAAAAGAGTATCGCTGTTTGGGTCTACCCAATTAGTTCACTGATTTTATTTCATCGACCCAACCTACAAGAAAGAAAAACAAAAATGACAAAGCTGATCGAGATCGCAAAAACATATACTTTTACTTGTTTCAGTCATTTGACTGTGGCCATGCTGGAGCACCGCCTTTAGTCGAGCAAATCGACCCCAGGATTTATTCTTTGTAAGCCCAGTACTTATTCTATCGGTCGCTTTTGCCGAACCGCTAAGTTAAGGGGACGTAAATGCACCAGCATCGGTTGTCAAGTGATGTTGGGGGACAAACGCAGACACGCAAACATACACACACACACACACACACACACATATATATATAGTGTGGAGCGACTGACCTCCCTTGTTCGAAGGTTATATGGATACAGTTTGTGTATCAAGTAGCTAACTTAAGGCGATGGCCTCATGGAGCTAATAAGCGGACAGCTTTATTCTTATTTTTATAAGAATACCATATTAGTATGGCGATAACTATTATTTTCCGGGAACGCTGCCGTTGTTCTCTTTTAGAGAGACTTAGTAATTTTAATATTCTATTATATATATATATATATATATATATATATATATATATATATATATATACGACGGGCTTCTTTCAGTTTCCGTCTACCAAATCCACTCACAACGCTTTGGTCGGCTCGAGGCTACAGTAGAAGACACTTGCCCAAGATGCCACGCAGTGGGACTGAACCCGGAACCATGTGGTTCGTAAGCAAGCTACTTACCACACAGCCACTCCTGCGTTAATATTCTAATATTGACCACATAGACCTGGACCTTATCATGCATGCGAGAAAACTCCTTCTATTCAGTAAGGGTTCAGCATGGGTTAAACAATTCCGATACAGGTGAAATATTTAAAAACCTGATAGCATCAGTGATAGGATATCTAATCTCTCCATTTCAAAAGAAATATTTGATAAGGCAGCCCACTACTATAATAATACCCAAAATAAGAGCGGCTCCAAAGGTAAAATATATGATTACACTTCAAATAAAAACTTGAAACCTAAAATTATGGTTCACTCCGTTTTTCTCCCTAAATGTTAAAACTAACATTGGCAAAACATTCTTGGCTCTTTTGGATAAGCATTTCCCAGTAAACTAGGAATACAGGAAGATTTTTAATAGAGAGTCAGTAAAAATATCATAAACCTGCTGTTCCAATATTAAGAACATTATCACTCTTAAGCCTCACCAAGAGCCCATTTCCAGTTCTAACTGTCGAGACCCTGAAGCTTCCAAGCTTGACCAAGCGTATGTGATAAACTGCGTCGTCTATGAAGCAGAAGTCACAACAATGATTCAAGATAAAAAGAAAAGAGATACAAACTAATATAACACAGATGTAAACTAACGTGATAAACCTATATGACACATATTCCAATAGTTGAGAATCTGGATGCGTGTCGTTTTTGTTGTTTTTGATTTTGTTTTTACACTTGATGAGCCCGAGTCACTTTTGATTGAACACAAAATCAATTCCATTCCAATGCCAATAACCTGTCTTTTTCTTTACACATATGTGGTCAAGCTTGGAAGCTTCGGGGTCTCGACAGTTAAAACTCGAAATGGCCTCTTGATGAGGTTTAAGAGTGATAATGATCTTAATATTGGAACAGTAGGTTTATGATATTTTTACTGACTGTCTATTAAAAATCTTCCTGTATTCCTAGTTTACTGGGAAATGCTTATCCAAAAGAGCCAAGAATGTTTTGCCAATGTTAGTTTTAACATTTAGGGAGAAAAAAGACTACATTAGCCAATGATTTCTTGTTTAATGTCATAGAACGTGATTTCAGGTGAATTTGACAGCTATTTCTTGCGGGTCGAACAGTCGTACAGTGGATGTCTTGTTGGCTCCTACGAATGTACGGCTTCAAGTTTGCTTGTTTTTTTTCTTTCTTTCTTTCTATTAATGATCCATTTGAGCAATTAAGCATGCACTTAGTCTTCAATATTAATTTAAAATTCCAAAATTAATTCAAAATTCTAAAATTGATTTTATTTTTTTAAATTAATTAAATGTTAGAAATTAATTGCAATTTAGAAAATATAAAACGATAACATTTATTCTTCTTTAACTCTTAGATTAATTCACGACAAGTGTGTACCGCGCGCACGTGCACGTGCGTGAGCGCGCGTGCATGCGCATGCGTGTGTACAGGAGTGTTTGCGCTCGCGCGTGTGTATGCTGCTTCCGTACCATTGAGTAAGTGTACTAGTAATTGCTTTACTGCGTAGTTTCGAATGGATGCAAGAGTTAATTGAAAACCAGAGAAGCAGAATATTGTGGTCGATTGCCCGATGGACTCTACATTTATTTCGAACATCCGGTCTTGCAAAAGAAGGGACCTTGACAGGATCATACTAATTTGACTGAGAAATACGTTTAAGAGTATAATGTTTGAGGAATACTCAGCCACGTAACTCAATTTTAATAGGTAGGTAGTTCCCATGATCAAACAACAGAAATATTCATCCCAAAATAAACCCATCAGACTACACACACACACACTCACACATCACACACATTTATGTATGTACGCATGCATGTGTGTGTGTATATATTCTGTCCTACCAAAGTGTAGTAGAAGTAGAAAAGTAGAGAGGAGTGGTTTTCAACAGATATGTACAAGCTGAAACACATAGCTGTACAGGTGTACTAAGTTGAAGTGCAGTGAAGATTGACAGGAGTAGTCATGAGAAGGGGTGGGGTAAATGAAAAAGAAAGGAAAGAAAGCAAGTAAAAATGATATAGAGAGATAAATGACGAGGGAAGAAGAGGAAACAACAGTGCAAAGAAAGTCTCATACACACACACACACACACACACATATATATATAACATGTACATATAACATCGAAGGTTATTATGACGTAACAGTATATGTTTCTTTACTACCCACAAGGGGCTAAACACAGAGGGGACGAACAAGGACAGACAAACGGATTAAGTCGATTACATCGACCCCAGTGCGTAACTGGTACTTAATTTATCAACCCCGAAAGGATGAAAGGTAAAGTCGACCTCGGCGGAATTTGAACCCAGAATGTAACGGCAGACGAAATACGGCTACGCATTTCGTCCAGCGCCATGACGTAACAGTATACTTGAAATGTCCCCTTCCAATCTGGTATCTTCAAGAAAATTTTCTTTACAAAATACATACGTGCACTGACACATACACGTAAATACTGATGAATACATATAAATCTAGGCACGTCTACATACATATATTGACACACGTATACATATATATTCATGCACATGCACAACCCGCACTCGCGTGAGCGCACGTACGATTATCAAACCCTGAAACAGAAAGTAAGCGGAAATATCTCATACCAGAAATGCTTAAAAATTGTTTACTTCATTTATTTTTCGATCCTATACAGTAAGAAATTACGTGCGTGTGTGTGTATCAATTTTAATTTATTCGGTTATCTTTATTGCTTACGTAATATTTTATGCTGTTGCTCAGTGTTAAAACGAAAGAAAAGGATTACGAATTCAAATCCGTTTAGGAACAAAAATTTTCAACGGACTTTGTCGGTGATTTTCATTTATGAATCATAGTAACTAAACTATTCCTTGGCCTGTGTCATGAATATCAATAATTTATTATATATGTGCGAATAACAGTTTGTTTTTTTTTAAGATGTGGGCTCTGGGAATAACAGTTATTTTTTAAGATGCAGGTTCAATAGTGATTTAATAAAATACTAATTGATGAAATCTTCAACAACTGAATAAAGCTTTTGATGTTTCTAATCTGAATAGAGTATAAACACAATTTACAAAAATCTTTCCCTCAAATGTAATTTTCTTTGGATCCAATTCTTCAAAGTATTTTCAATAAACTAGTAATTTCAATAAAAATTTAATTATTTTTATTATACAATTTTACATCAAATAAATGGAATGTGTGATACGCTGGTATACATATTAAACACCGTTTTCTGTTTATTTAATGCAGAATGCTGGCGTTTTTTACGACACGGATATATATATATATATATATATATATATATATATATATTATATATATATATATAACAATGATAAATCTCAGAGCGAGTTATAAACAGTAGCGGCAACACATTGTGACGTATATTTGCCATTTGAATATGGCTAACCCCTAAGGGTGGATGCTACTGTAGTTTGTAGCCCTAGGAAGACACCTCCTCCAGCTGGCTATAGACACACTTTCTGTGCCCTATCAGTATTTGTGAAGAGAAGTCATCCTTCCCGTCTTCAACTTATGATAGGGCACAGAAAGTGTGTCTATAGCCAGCTGGAGGAGGTGTCTTCCTGGGACTACAAACTACAGTAGCATCCACCCTTAGGGGTTAGCCATATTCAAATGGCAAATATACGTCACGATATATATATATACATCAGGTGGTGCTATTAAGTTAGACATGGCCTGGACCAATCTCTGGTCGAAACATATCTAAGTTTATCTAAGTTTATATATATACGTCTCTGTTTGTGTATGTATGCAAAGAAAAACATTCCTCGATCCATGTGATAGAGTTTATTCTGAGATCATATTCAGAATTACTCGCTTCATGCAATTATTCAAGCGGCTGAAAATGAATAGATAAATTCTCAACTAAGTTCTTCCATTCATCTCCTTGTCGCCTGAGGTATCGTGTACCTATGTTCTGCTTTGCTATGTTGTCAGCTGTGATGACGTCACACGTCTTACCTTATTTCTTCTATCTTTTTTTCTTTTTTCGTTTTGCTTAAATGGCTCAACGGACTGCTTGTGCTTTCAAGTAAACACTGGAAGATTTGGTTTTTAAACTTCTTGTTTGCTGTTTTTGACCAGTCACAGTGTGTATTAACTTTCGGTGCATAAAGTATAGGCATTTAAGCAGAGGGTATTTCATGTTCAGAACAAATGTATGCTACTTGTTCTCTCTTCTCTTAGACTTTTTTTTCTTTTCCCTCGTCATCCACACACTAATATAAATAAATAAAAAAGAAACTTTTAACGCATTCACTTTGACATTATGTTCCAACAATATGTTTTAGGAATGAACTTTGCAATCTGCCGATTATGACATTTTCATTTTCCTGTTATTTGTCAAACCATTTCTAACATGTCTGGTTATTCGATCATTATTCTCCGACTAAACTTTTTGAGAACTTTCTGAATGTCTTTTTTTGCTTTTTTGTAAATGTTTGCACGAATTTCCATTTAATATATTGACACACCTGTATTAAAGAGAATTCTAAAATTCATTTCTGTCGTCATTTTCGTTTTTTCGGGCATTACCCTAAAACCTAAACTTGATAACCTGCTTCAGAATGTCGTTCGTTTTTTTAACCAACTTTCCAGTTATGGAGCACAAATAACATTAACATTTTACTACTCCCATCATCTTGTCATTACATCTTTTATTAATACTAAACTGTTATGGTCTAATTTGCTGGATTGGTAACCCAAAGACGTGAGTTGAGTAATGAAGATAAATGGTGTATATCACCAGCTTAATTTAATTCGTCCTTAGTCGAAAAACACCTGTTGTTATGTCCTGTTATTTTTTTTTCTGTCCTTGTTTTCGTATACATTCGCTGTTTTCTTCCAAGGAATCTAATACTCTTAGCTTAGTTTTTCCTTGGAGCTGGCCAGATTGGAGCAATCTCGAGTATAACAAGCCGAAATTGCAAAGATAATCTGGAACTCGACTGAGGAAAGAAAACTCCAAATGACCCGTCCTTGTTTCCTTGTATCGTCTGTCTGGATGTTTTATATTCTTGTCCCATTTTGTATTACATATATATATAATTGAATTTTTCCCTGTAAGTTGGAGCTATACTCCCTAATATTATATATATATATATATTATATATATATATATATATAATATATATATATATATATATAATATTAGGGAGTATAGCTCCAAACTTACAGGGGAAAATTCAATTTAGTATTAAATCAAATTTCAAAGTATAAATATATAAAATATGAATTAGAGATAAAACCACTATTATGCAACTCAAACAGTGATAGGCATAAACCAAAACATATTATTATTATAATATGTATTATGACGTTTATTGAGTGTATTTAATCTCAATTTCGTATGTTATGGAACTTACAGGTAAGATGGAACCGCTATTTTGGATATTAATTATATATATATATATATATATATTATATATATATATATACATTATTTGTTATTTATGTATTGGTTTATGTCTATCACTGTTTGTGTTGCATACATAATAGTGGTTTATCTTTAATTCATATTTTATATATATATATATATATATTAAAAAAAAAATGTTGACAGAATTGTTACCGCGCTGGATATTTTACGCTCTCAGTTCAAATTCCGCCGAAGTCGACTGTGCTTTTCATCCTTTCAGGGTCAAAAGAGTACAGTAGTATCCGTTAAGCACTGGTCTTGATGTAATCAACTATCCCTTCCCACAAAGTTCAGGCCTTGTGTCTATATTGTTTCTAATTATTACAATTATTAATATAATGAGGCAACGAGCTGGGAGAATCGTTAAAGCGCCGGGAAAAATTGCTTTGCGGCATCTCATGCTCTGAATTCAAATTCCGCCGAGGTCGACTCTGCTTTTCATCCTTTCCGGGTCGATAAGTTAAGTACCAGTGAAATACTGGGGTCGATGTAATCGACCAGTACCCTCCCGTAAAATTTCAAGGCTTAAGCCTTCAGCAGAACGTATTATAATTATTAGTATAATAACTGTAATAATTATTATATATAGTAAGGCGGCAAGCTGGCAGAAACGTTAGCACGCCGGCCGAAATGCGTAGCCGTATTTCGTCTGCCGCTACGTTCTGAGTTCAAATTCCGCCGAGGTCCACTTTGATTAAATAAGTACCAGTTACGCTCTGGTATCGATATAATCGACTTAATCCGTTTGTCTGTCTTTGTTTGTCCTCTCTGTGTTTAGCCCCTTGTGGGTAGTAAAGAAATAGGTATTTCGCCCTTCGCTACGTTCTGAGTTCAAATTCCGCCGAGGTCGAGGTCGATAAATTAAGTATCAGTTGCGTACTGGGGTCGATATTTTCAACTGGCCCTTACCCTCACCCCGCCAAATTTCAGACCTTGTTCCTATGGTAGAAAGGGTTATAATTATTATATATAGTACTATCTAATCGCCGAAGACTTATACTTTTAATGTACTCGTACCAACGTTCTGTCGACTGCATCTGTTTTACATTTTACACAACTTATCTACAACAGGAACGACATTGGGTGTGGATTTGGACGAAGAAGGTAAATGCAACTATAAGTTGTAATATGGCGAAAAAAAAGGGACAATAATGTTGACAAAAAGAAATGGTAACAACATGTATGGAGACTTTTCAAAGAATTTGCTTTTAAAGAATTTATAAATATTGGGAAATGGCTGAGTTATGTTACAGTTATCATTAAAGCGTGACCGATTTTGTCATACAGTTCTCCCACTTTCCCACATTCGTACGCTCTCTCACTCACTCTCTCTCTCTCTCTCTCTCTCTCTCTCTCGATATATATATGTGTGTGTGTGTGTGTTTGTGTGTGTGTGCGCTTGTGTGTGTGTGTGTGTGTGCGCGTGTGTGTGTATGCGTGCGAATATATGTGTGGTATGCCTGGATATATATATATATATATATTATATATATATACATACATACATGTGTGTATATATATATATATATATATATATATATATATATATACATACATGTGTGTATATATATATATATATATATATATATATATATATATATATATATATGGCGAAACGTGAGTGATATTTTGTTGTGTTTTATATTCAAGTCAATTATACGGTTTCCTATCAAACAAATAAGATTAGTTTTTTGCTGAAGAAACCTAAAATCTGTTTAAACTAATATGAACATATTAAGCTTATATGTGTACATGTATGCATATATATATATATATATATATATATATACATACATATATATATATATATATATATATATATTATATATATATATATATATATATATATATATACATATGTATTATGTATACACATAAAATATGTGTGCACACACATACACATATTGGCTGCTTTTTAATGTCCATGATCTTTTCATTATTTTTTTATATATATTTATATACATTTTTTTCCTTATAAATCTTTTACTTGTTTCAGTCATTTAATTGCGGCCATGCTGGAGCACCGCCTCTAGTCAGAGCAAGTCGACCCCAGAGCTTATTCTTTGTAAGCCTAGTACTCATTCTATCAGTCACTTTTGCCGAACCGCTAAATTACGGGGACCTAAACACTCCAGCATCAGTTGTCAGGCGATGTTGGCCTAACAAACACAGACACACAAATATATCCCAGAAACAGCTGTAAGACCTCAACTAATTTAAGAATAACATAAAATGATTATATGACTTGAGGTGCTTGTTATGCCTCGGCGTTTGTTGTCTTTCACAAATAAATCTGCTAACTTGGAAACCTAAAATGGATCCATAGCTCCCGTCTCTATCCGTTTAAATTATATATATATATATATATTGCTAGTAATGGTAAGACAACAAAAGAATGAAAGATACCGCGATATTATGTAAATAGAGGAATTTATTTGTAATATAATATGTTACAATTATTTGGTTACCATGATAAATCTCCGAGTTTCGGATTTCAGTCATCGAGGCAATTAAAATATACTATGAAAATTACCGTTAAACGGTCATTTCCACGAGTCTCCAACAAGGGGTGGTGGCGACCCCTGTTACACTCTTTCGCCCCAACTTTCTCTCACTCTCTTTCCTGTTTCTTGAGTAACGCTGCGATGGACTGGCGTCCCGTCCAGCTGGGGGGAACACATATGCCATAGAAACTGGGTAACCGGGCCCATGAGCCCGCCTAGGCTTGAAAAGGGCGACGTTTATCGTTATTCCTCTAAAATCACAGTTAATCACGAATTTATTGCCCTTGATCATAGGTCTACTCGGTCAGATTGACACGGAGCTAAACAGCAACAAGTAGTAGTAGTAGTAACAGCAGTAGTTGCAGTACAATTATATGAAATGCCCACTTATGAAAGAATAACTGATTATTTGTAAATATATTCCATGCACGTTTATATATATATATTAACAATATTTATCTATATATATTAACAATATTTCTTTTGTTCATTGATTGTTCTATTTCGTTTCGTTATTCCACATTATATACATCTCAAGCTTAATTATAAAGTATAATTTTGTGAAAACAATTTTCGTGATTCTTTTAACACATACACAATTACATAATGGTTATGTTTAAAAAGAAATAAAACAGTCGAGAAAAACATGAAAACAAAAAAGATGAAATGAAATAACAAACGAAACACAAACTTTGAACAACATTTCGTGCGGGAGATATTTCATTCTGTATTTATGTTTGTTTTTGATTTTTTTTCTTCTCGTTTTACATTATACAGTCGTGTTGAAGAGGGGCCCTTTCAGAGATAGATAACAAAGGAATTGCAACAGGATATCGTATAACTTTGCTACAAGTTTGAAATGTTTGCAACAAGATATACAAGCTCGTCGTAAGACCGAATTTAACACATGGGAACTAAATATTTCGAATCTCTTGAGTGGCGAAAATACCAACTGCTCATAAATTATCTAAAACTACACACTTAGCTGATTTTATTTATCAAAGAATCAATAAACATATTACCAAAATTGATTTATGTATTAAATATACTAATTTTGTACTTTTAGTTGTATTTGTGTACATTGTTGTATGTGCAGCAAATGATTTCCTCTTCGCTGAAGAGGTCTAATTATCAAGAAATATACCCAGATTTGTCCTCCGTACTTGTTCAAATGATTAATATATATTTCTTTACTGCCCACAAGGGGCTAAACATAGAGGGGACAAACAAGGACAGACAAACGGATTAAGTCGATTACACCGCCCCCAGTGCGTCACTGGTACTTAATTTATCGACCCCGAAAGGATGAAAGGTAAAGTCCATCTCGGCGGAATTTGAACTCAGAACGCAGCGGCGGATGAAATACCACAAAGCATTTCGCCCGGCGTGCTAACGATCTGCCAGCTCACCGCCTACTTGTTCAAATTATTAATATAATATTAGTAACTACGCCAAGTCTGTGAGGTATGATTTCAGAGTGATTTGGCTGCAGTTTGTAGAAGGTGATGCAAAACTTCTAGTCTGAAGGTAATTATATATCTTAATGTACTGCTTCCTATTGCGACTACGCTTAATTTGTAGTTTCTTTCCTTTCCTCCTTTTTTATAAATCTCAAGAGCTCTTAAAACAGCCTTGTATTTTCCCTTCTAACTAAACTATAAAAAGTATCCTAAAACGGTCCTTCCAGGACCTCGTAAAACTGGCTGCGTTGTTCATTGGAATAAAACTGAAATAAACTTCGCGGTACTTGTCAAAGTAATGAGGAGACATTCACGAAGCAAATAATCATTTCTACTCTAGGCACAAGGTCCCAAATTTTGGGGGGGCGGGATAGTCGATTAGATCGACCCCAGTACGCAACTGGTACTTTAGTTTATCGACCCCGAAAGGATGAAAGGCAAAGTAGACCTCAGCGGAATTTCATGAAGCAAATAATGCATCCGGGTTTTTAAGGACGGTGAATCGGTAAAAATGTTAAAGCGTCCGACGCATTATTTTACAGTATTTATTCCGATTCTGTACGCTTTGAGTTCAAATCCCATTGGGAGTCGGTAAAATAACTACTTGCCAAATACTAAGATCGGATCTTTTCGGTTTGAACGGCAGTTTTTTCTAGCGGTGTCATATGAAATTATCACCCATAATTATGACCCTAGTATCGATCTATTACATTTCAATCTGTTTTAGGGTTAGGGTTAGGGTTATGGGTGGGGGGAAGGGTATCTTTTTTTCTTCGCAAATGTAAATAAATCCAATCTGTTTCTTAAACGAGGGACGTATTCATACGGCACAGAATGTTTTCACCTCAATAGACTGTCATTGATTGGTTGAAATTGCCGAAATGCAAGAAATTAAAGACCAAATATCTTACAAACTATAGAATTTTCTCAATAAAGCCAAGACAAAAAGATGTTTTATAAACACATTCTACCAGTATACGAAGTTTAAAATTTTTTAGTTACCTAGAAATTATGTTAAAAACTGCCGTTCAAACCGAAAAGATCCCTAAGATCGATTTAATCGACTAACCCTTCCCTACAAAAGTCTGGGCTAGTGTTTATATAAGAAACTTTAATCTCTATATATAAAGCTGAAGTTGTCTGTGTGCGGCAGGTTTGGTAGCCTTCAACTAACACTATCTCCTCCGAGACCCTGCGGTGCAAGTTGACCAAAATTGAGAGTATGATAGAAGAAGGTTTGTTCTTCATTCCGTAGAACATAAAATTCAGATCGGACCATGTTAAGGCCAAAAATTATTTACATTAAAAAGATGCTTTTTTTCTATGAAAATCCCTAACTTTTACGATTTTTTGACAGCTGTGTCGCCATTTTTCGGTATATTTCAACCAGAAAAATGTTCACTTAAAGAGAATAACAAGCTACATAATGCAAACTTTTTACTTTTCAGAAATTCCAATTCTAAAGGGTCGAAACAAACCCGAGCAACGCCGGGAGATAATGCTAGTATTGTATACAAATAAGCGTGAAAATTAGCACATTTTAAAAATATATCATCGGAGTCGACATATTTTTTAAAAAAAAACATCAACCCAAATATATGATTTGTTACATAAGTAAAATTAGCTAAGAGTGTAGTTTTAGATAATTTACTAGCACTTGGTATTTTCGTTACTTTAGCGATTCTAAATATTTAGTTCCCACATCATGTTAAATTCGGTCTTACAACAGACTTGCCGATCAAGTTACTATACATTTCGCTAAACTTTGCAATCATTTCAAAACTGTAGCAGAATTTATAGGGTATCCGATTGCAATTCTTTCACCATCTATCTCTAAAAGTGTCTTCTGTGTGATTGTACAACTGTATAATGCAAAACAACCCGTCTCGTGTATACGGCCAGAGGTGTCGATTACCAGTGGTTTAATCTACATACACACACATGTATGCCAATGCAGTAGCTTTGGCCTCAATCTGGTTCTATAGATAGAAAATAAAAGGAGAGGGCTTTGTTGATAGTTTTTCTTTTTAGAATTATCTTTTCACTCAACGTTGTTTACCAAATGCTGTATAAGAACAGTTGTCTGGCTCTACGTTTGACCATGATAGAATGTTTAGTAAGGTTTGGTGAAAATATCTAAGAATACACTCTACATGAAAACTAAATGGTAAATTTGGTGTTAACATATTTAATATAGTGAACAAAGAAATTTTAATTAATCTAAATTATATTTGTAATTACACAACAATTAAAAGAGAACTGTTGCTTCCAGCAGTGAACTGTACATTTTCAAGATTACAGCATTATTATTGCCGTATGCTGGTTGTGTAGCAACCAAATTCTCTCTCAAATCGCGCTCAGCTTTCTCAAAAAGAGGAAGGACATAGATTATTTAGTCCATGATACAATATGTCTATACAAAAGATTGCATGTTCTCGGCTAGAACACTCTTGATTAGGGACCTGTTCGATCATAGCTTCCTCGACAACCACCTATTACCATCTTGTAGAGTTGTTTTTTATCTGGTTCTTCTTTTGGCGGTGGAATAGAAATATTTTTTATTAACCATCGTTTAACAAAAGTTAATGGGATAAAATTAGTTTGTTAAACTTATAGGAATAGTAACCGAATATTATGTACATAAGCATTTCTGACAGATAACTCTCTTTAATGGAAACATAGTAATATTAATGATAATTTTCCCAAGGACCGATATACTTTATATTTTCTAACTTTTATAACTCTTCTCGATATTGTGAACCTCGCTCGAGTCCATCCCTTTCTAAGAGATTCAACTAAGCAGTAAAAGAAAACTTGCGAATTACCTATTAAATACACATTACTGAGTTATACTTCTTTCTTTACTACCCACGAGGGGCTTGTAGTGACGTCATTTTCCTGTGTGCGTGTGCGGAACGTCATTCTTCAGTGTGCGTGTGCGGGGCTGGAACCTTCTGGAAAGGCCTAAGGAAGTTCCCTCATGCACATGCACTAGAGACTGGGGAAGAAAATTCCATCGCGTTCCTTGTTAGCGTCGGTGACTTGAGACACGGCTATTGAAGAGAGAGGACGTGTTTAAACGTGTGATTAGCCTATTCTTCTGTCCCAGACGCTTGGGATTTGACCCGCTCTGTTGCTGCTGAATTTGTTGTGAGGTTTATCTTACAAGTGTTAAACTTCAGCCTTGCTATATCGAACCAAGTCGTTACCAATATTTTGTAAATAAGAAAATAAAGAGTCATATTGTTTTCAAGGTTGCGTTCTTGTTCCTAATTTTTTCTGGAAACAAAAGAAAGGAAATTGTGTTGCACCCAAGCAGTGTAAAGATACAACCTGTTCCAACCAGTTCCTTTACAGGCTAAACACAGAGGGGACAAACAAGGACAGACAAACAGATTAAGCCGATTACATCGACCCCAGTACGTAACTGGTACTTAATTTATCGACCCCGAAAGGATGAAAAGCAAAGCCGACCTTGGCAAAATTTGAACTCAGAACGTAACGGCTGACGAAATACTGCTAAACATTTCGCCTGGTGAGCTAACGTTTCTGCCAGCTCGCCGCCTTTTGCTGAGTTATACCTACTTGAAGTATAAATTTACACATAAATGATTCCACACCATCACGACCCACTTTGCAAATCAACATCTTTTGCGATTATTTTACGTGAGGTCTAGTACTGCAATCATTATATCTATAAAAATGACTTTATATTCTCCGTTTCTTTATTTTGGCACTACGGTCATAACATAGAGGGGACAACACAAGGAGACAGACAAAGCAATACATTGGGGTACATGAAAATACATATCGGATGAATTATGGACATAATTAAAACGAGAATAAAATGGCTTTCCTACCCGCCCAAAGTAGGTAGTTCCATTTTACTGTTTTTTTAAATTACAGTTTTAATTTACAATCTTGTATCTTTTCCTTAACACAAAATTACAACAAATGCTGCATTGATTCGTTAAAATATACATCAGCCGGAAACTCGTCATATCTATACTGAAATGGTATTATTTCAACTCTTTTTTTCCAAATAGTTCTACTAACCACTAAGGCGGCGAGCTGGCAGAAACGTTAGCACGCCAGGTGAAATGCTTAGCGATATTTCGTCTGCCGTTACGTTCTGAGTTCAAATTCCGCCGAGGTCGACTTTGCCTTTCATCCTTTCGGGGTCGATAAATTAAGTACCTTTTTTTTTTTTACTACCCACAAGGGGCTAAACACAGAAGGAACAAACAAGGACAGACAAACGGATTAAGTCGATTACATCGACCCCAGTGCGTAACTGGTACTTAATTTATCGACCCCGAAAGGATGAAAGGCAAAGTCGACCTCGGCGGAATTTGAACTCAGAACGTAACGGCAGACGAAATACGGCTACGCTTTTCGCCCGGCGTACTAACGTTTCTGCCAGCTCACCGCCTTATGCCATAAGGGTCGATAAATTAAGTACCAGTTACGCACTGGGGTCGATGTAATCGACTTAATCCGTTTGTCAGTCCTTGTTTGTCCCCTCTGTGTTTAGCCCCTTGTGGGCAATAAAGAAATAAGTTCTACAAACCACTCCCCTCTTTCTCTCTCCAACAGCACATCCTTCTTACCTTCAAGGTTTCCCATTTTCACTCTGATAATATTTTTCATTGTTGTTACTCTCTTTTCAGTGGAGGCGCAATGGCCCAGTGGTTAGGGTAGCGGACTCGCGGTCGTAGGATCGCGGTTTCGATTCCCAGACCGGGCGTTGTGAGTGTTTATTGAGCGAAAACACCTAAAAGCTCCACGAGGCTCCGGCAGGGGATGGTGGTGATCCCTGCTGTACTCTTTCACCACAACTTTCTCTCACTCTTACTTCCTGTTTCTGTTGTGCCTGTATTTCAAAGGGCCGGCCTTGTCACTCTCTGTGTCAAGCTGAATTTCCCCGAGAACTACGTTAAGGGTACACGTGTCTGTGGAATGCTCAGCCACTTACACGTTAATTTCACGAGCAGGCTTTTCCGTTGATTCGGATCAACCGAAACCCTCGTCGTCGTAACCGACGGAGTGCTTCCACACACTCTCTTTTCAATTTCGACGCTTTTTTTTAATATACTATGAGACTTCTTAAGTCTCTCCCTGTAGGTATCGTTCTCTGATATCCTTTACCACTCTCTTCGTCAGTCATAAATCTCTCTCTCTCTCTCTCTAATTCGCTGTCTTTTTCGTTTCCTTTCTTCTTTCGTACTCTTTCTTCTTTGCTATTTGAAGGCGACGGTTCGTGCGTTCGCATTTCACTTGGTTTTTCATTTGGTTTTCCAATTTTTTTTCCCTCTTTTCTTTCTTATTCTCCTCTTCGTTTGTCTTTCTTTCTTTTTTTCTCCTTGGGACTTTTTGGTAGTGATTCTAAGTTCTTTTTTTCTTTTCACCACCGTAAATGGCTCCTCCATTTTTTTCTTCCCCTACAGCTGTACTCTCTTCTTCTTGAATTTATTTTTCTGTTATTTCCTTCTCGTGTTTCTGGGGACACTTGGCCTCCATGTGTCCCCTTACTCAACACAAAAAACATATTGGAGGTCTACCCTCCATAACAATCCTCAATCTAGTTTCGTCCAGCAAAACCAGCTCTTCCACAATCTTATGTAAGTCTGGTAGACTTACATGGACTATTACCTCTAGCACATATCCTCACCAGTTCACCTCCGTAGTTTTGGACATTTTCAAAATTTCTACATTTTCCTTTGTATGGTAGAGGATAGCTGCCACCAGCCATGCCTCGTCAATTTCAGGGGACACTCTACCTATCCTTACTCTGGCCGCACGTTTGCCACATTTTCGGCTTCGCATGCCCGTGCTCTTTCTAAAACTTGCACCATAGCACCCTCAGGAGTTTCAAACCCCACTTCTTCGATTTCTCTATTGATGTTCTCCTTCAGTTGCACCAGGGTCTTCGGTTTGTTGACGTAAACCATCTCTTTCGGGTATCTCCGCAAGAAAATTCAGGGCTAGTCAAGTCTGGGGAACGTAAAGGCCAGTTGGCATTGCCGTAGCGGGAGAGTAGGATCTTTTCGGTTTGAACGGCAGTTTTAAAAATAATTTCCACGTAACTAAACACTTTTAAACTAATACTGGTAGAATGTGTTTATAAAACATCTTTTTCTCTTGGCTTTATTGAGAAAATTCTATAGTTTGTAAGATATTGGTCTTTAATTTCTTGCATTTCAGCAATTTCAACCAATCAATGACAGTCTATTGAGGTGAAAACATTCCGTGCCGTATGAATACGTCCCTCGTTTAAGAAACAGATTGGGTTTATTTACATTTGTGAAGAAAAAAAGATACCCTCACCCTAAAACAGATTGAAATGCAATAGATCGATACTAGGGTCATAATTATGGGTGACAATTTCATATGACACCACTAGAAAAAACTGTCGTTCAAACCGAAAAATTCCGGAGATTATTCTCTCGCCAAAGCAGTGCCGTAGCAACTGCATAGTTTCTCTTGCGGTATGAGCAGTTGCCCCATCTTGCTAGCACCATGTGTGAAGTCTACTCTGAATGGCCTTTACGTTCCCCAGACTTGAGTAGCCTGGATTTTTTCTTGTGGAGATACCTGAAAGATAGGGTTTAATTCAACAAACCGAAAACCCTGGTGCAACTGAAGGAGAACATCAGTAGAGAAATCAGAGAGTTTGAGACTGTTGGGGGTGTTATGGTGCAAGTTTTGGTAAGAATACGGGCGTGCGAAGCTGAAAATGGCTGCCATTTAAGCGATGTCATTCTTTGTATGTGATGTAGTGGTGTTGCAAAATTTGACTAATGCTTATTAATTTCTATTATGTCCTTTACATTGTATCAACATTTCATACATTTATTTGTAAAGTTAAGAATGTTATTAAAAATTGAAACCCGTCAGTGACTTTTGGGACACCCTGTATATATTTTCACATTTATATATAATCAATTTTATACAATGGTTGTTAATGTCATTTTTAATAATATTTTGAAGAGAGGCTTATAATATGCAACTTTATACGATTGTCTGATATGGAAGAAAACGATTCAAGAAAACAATAATTTCTTTTAATAGGTGTTAGACACTGAAGCATTCATAACGACATTTATATGCGTGTGCATATGTATAAACGTATATGTGAATATATGTTTATACGTACGGTGTATATTTATGTTTATACGTATGTATGTATTTATGTGTGTCTGTATGTGTGTTGTGTGTGTATATATATATATATATATATATATTAATCAATATAAGGGTAGCAAAAAATTCAAGAAAAATTTTTCGCCAAAAACCAAAAATTATTATGTGCGTTTCACTAACATCAGATGATTAGTAGATATTGTTTTATTTCGGGTGGGTCATTTTTAGAATCTTTTTACCAAATAGACACACGCACAATATATTCGTTCTTCACTCGTTTATTACTGTTCATATTTTACGTTATAACCAAAAAATAAGCAACAAGAATGGATCGGTAGTTTAGTACAATTGTTTCATACTATAAACATTTTATTTATAATAAAATGTTTATAGTATGAAACATTTTATTTATAATAAAATGTTTATAGTATGAAACAATTGTACTAAACTACCGATCCATTCTTGCTGCTTATTTTTTGGTTATAATCACCCCACATAATTTTATGGGTAATACCATAAAAATATTCTGGTGCATCTAAGTTAAGTACCATATTCATTTGAATCTAAATTGTTTTGCTGAAATTATATATATATATATATATATATATGAAAAAACAAGTCAAAAATAGAAAATGCTAAAATAATTTTATAGTGAACATTTCAGTACCGGTTTCGGTTATTTTGAGACCTTTTCAACTGTAATGATTAAATAATTAAATTTAGAAAAATTAGAAGAAAAGTTTTTTTAAAGGAATATTTCTATAGTAGTGTTCAGATATAAGTAGCATTCTGCCTTTCTCTGACTCCCTTGTTTGCACTTGTGTGTTGGAGGTCGTTGTGAGTTCTTGGTAGGGTAGTAAAGGAAGAAGGCTGATGAGGAAAGGGGGTGGGAGAATCTGGGAGTGCCCTGATGGTCGTATTTTGAATGGTCAGTGGCGGCTGGCAGTCGCAGTTCAATTCAGGAGAATATTTCTATTGAAAGGCTTGTTTATAGAATTTGCGTAGGTGTTATACTAAAAAACATTAGTGACAAAGTTAAGGGGTAGAAGGTGGAGAAGTAGTAGAAGAAAAGAAGAAGAAGAAGAAGAAGAAGAAGATGACGATGTTGATGATGATGATGATAAGAAGAAGAGGAGAAGGAGAAGGAGAAGATGACGATGATGGTGATGGTGGTGATGGTTATGACGACGATGATGATGATAATGATGATGATAAGAAGAAGAGAAGAAGAAAAAAACAGAGAAGGGAGAATATGAATGGGTTAATAGAGGTGTTGTATGACTTGAAGTGGCATGTTATGGATTATAGCTGTGATTAGTAATGGATTCTTTGGAATGTAATATTTGTGTGTGAATATTTCTTTTATTCTAAAGTTGAGGTATATTAATTGTTTGTCGTAGACCCGTTAAGAAGTGGCCTGTATTTTGCAATAAAGAGAGTTTCTTTACTTATTCGTTGTCTCGAGGTTGTATCGTCCGTCCCTAAATTGGTAGAGGGGGAAAATCCTGAAGCTTGGTGTTTTTTTTTTGGCGCAAGTATCTATGTGTTGCTAAAAGCTATTTTTCTGTTTTGGGGAATTTTTATCTGGGATCTGTGCAGGGCCATTCGTTTACGCAAACTATTTTTTGTTTGGCCTATGTACTGCTCTTGACACCCGGAGCAGGTTAGTGAGTATATTAGGTTCTCCGAAGCACATGTGAAGTTGCTTTTCACTGTAAACTGTTGTCCCTGTTTGAAGGAGAACTCTGATCCATCAATTAGATAGTCGCATATCCCGCAATTGGGTCTTCCATATTTTTTTACTGTCGGCTTCTGTCATCGTCGTCATAACCATCACCACCATCACCATCATCGTCATCTTCTCCTTCTCCTTCTCCTTCTTCTTCTTCATCATCATCATCAACATCGTCATCTTCTTCTCCTTCTTCTTCTTCTTCTTCTTCTTCTTCTACTTCTCCACCTTCTACCCCTTAACTTTGTCACTAATGTTTTTTAGTATAACACCTACGCAAATTCTATAAACAAACCTTTCAATAGAAATATTCTCCTGAATTGAACTGCGACTGCCAGCCGCCACTGACCATTCAAAATACGACCATCAGGGCACTCCCAGATTCTCCCACCCCCTTTCCTCATCAGCCTTCTTCCTCTACTACCCTACCAAGAACTCACAACGACCTCCAACACACAAGTGCAAACAAGGGAGTCAGAGAAAGGCAGAATGCTACTTATATCTGAACACTACTATAGAAATATTCCTTTAAAAAAACTTTCTTCTAATTTTTCTAAATTTAATTATTTAATCGTTACAGTTGAAAAGGTCTCAAAATGACCGAAACCGGTACTGAAATGTTCACTATAAAATTATTTTAGCATTTTCTATTTTTGACTTGTTTTTCATATATATCAACTCGTGTGTTCCTTTTCACCCTTATACACACACACACATATATATATATATATTATATATATATATATAATATATATATATATATATATATATATATATATATATATATATACACAATGTGTGCGTATTGTGTGTGTGCAATTCTGTTTCTAACAACACCATGCATAATACATCAGATTAATTCAGATGAGTTTTAAGTCGGGGAAAAAAAGAATTGTGCTTGAGAAAATATATTGTAAATAGTTCCGTTTCTCTTCCAACATTACATCCCTTCAGGGTCCGACAAAATAAATAACTGCGCTATTCTGTTTTTTATTTCATCGTTTGTTTTGACCCTTTGAATGTTTTCAATTTCACCAAGTAAAAAAAAATTATTTATTTCTTATAATTAACACAAAACCAAATATATTTGACTGACAGCCAAGACCGCCTCAGCGGGACTTGATCTTATAACATCAAGGAACGTAACAAAATGCCGCAAAGCATATAGTCCGGTGCTATAGCAATTCTACGGAAAAGACCACGGGAATCTTGGGTAATAGTGCCATGCAAAAAGAAAAGAAATTACAGGAAGTGGCTCTCTTTTTTCCTTTCGCTTTTTTTTTTTGTTTTTGGTTCATAGAATTGTGCTCAAGATGGCTCCGTCATTCACACGTTGATGAGAAATTGACCAGAGAGGAAAGTGTTTGCCTCTAGACCTTTCAGACGTGTCCACTATACACACTATTTCGCCATAGCCACACGCCATAGCCACACGCCATAGCCACACGCCATAGCAGTCGTTCGACATAGGCGCACAGGTCGGAAATGGTTGAACACTGTACGAGTGCGTGCAGAACGGTTTCGTCGCTCTGACCGCATCTCAGACAGTCGGCCCCGTGTTTCTCGAGCCATGCCTGTAGAGCTTATCCCGAACGGGTAGCGCTTCTCGATAGTACTGCCAGGCCAGGGATCTCTGGAAGTTGCCAATAGGTCCCGACCCGAAAGTCGTCTTGAACAGGCGGGTCAGGTATTCCTCGTCGACGCCCAGGTTCGCCCCGAGATCGTAGTCTTACCTCCCCTCTACTAATACCCTATAGAATGCTTTGGTTGTATTGAAGTCACTCAAGGTCGACCCGGGACGGCATAGTTGCATGAGAGCAACGCGACACTCGCGAAGATAGATAGATAGATAGATAGATAGATAGATAGATATGTTTCTTTATTAGCCACACAGGGCTGCACACAGATAGAACAAATTACAAGGTAGAGCTTTTCTTTTGAAGGTTTAAAAAAAAAAAAAAAAAGGAAGGGGGAGTTTCGATCAAAAGGGATCGTAAAAGGAGAGAAAGAGGACAAAAAAGGGGGGTTAAAAAAAAAGGGGGAGAGGAAAAAAAAAAAAAATTTGATCAATAGGGATCGTTATCACAGGAATGTCAATATGAAGTGTAAAGGGGAGGACAGGTGAGGTTTACCCGTGGAAAGAAAAGCCTACGGAAAAGACCACGGTAACCTCGGTCAATGGAGTCACATGTTATATATCTTTTTTTTTTTTTTTTTTGCAAATAAGCAACTCTCTGTTTTCAATTTCTGGGTTCATAGGATCATGCTCAAGGTGGCTTCGTCATTCATACGTGTCATTCTTGCTACATTCACCCATCTTTTTTTAAAACATTCGCTAGACAAAACTTGCCTCTCTACTCTCACTTTCCTTTTCAAGTGGTACTTGAAGAAGTTGATGAGAGATTGACCAGAGAGGAAAGTGTTTGTCTCCAATCCTTTCAGACGCGTCCACCAGATACATTCTTTCGCCATAGCCACAAGGATGATGAAAATAGCTCTTCCTTCCCGTTTGAAGGAGGGAGGCGTGACAATATTAACGATAGACTCGGCTGATAAACCGACTCGTCCCACACGTGACAGCAGTTGCTCGACACAAGCCCACAGGTCGGAAATTGTTGGACACTGCACGAGTGCGTGCAGAACGGTTTCGTCGCTCTGACCGCATCTCGGGCAGGTCGGCCCCGTGTTTCTCGAGCCGTGTCTGTAGAGCTTATCCCGAACGGGTAGCGCTTCTCGGTAGCACTACCAGGCCAGGGATCTCTGGAAGTTGTCCATGGGCCCTGGCCCGAAAGTCGTCCTGAACAGGCGGGTCAGGTACTCCTCGTCGACGTCCAGGTTCGACCCGAGCTCGTCGTCGTACGTCCCCTCCACTAAACCCCTATAGAATGCTTTGGTTGTGTTGAAGTCACTCAAGGTCGACCCAGGACGGCAGAGTTGCTTGAGAGCAACGCGACACTCGCGGTGCCATTCGCCCTTCTTCGGCCTCTTTTTGATCCACGACTGCAGTTCGGTCATGGAGACGAGCTGCGGGAAAGCGTGCCTCACAAACGGCGACCACACCTGTTCACCGTCGTCTACATAGAGCCAGAGATGTCGCAGTCTCAGCGCGTGTCTGCGCATCATCAACCACGGCATGCCCAGCCCTCCTTTTAACGGGTGTTGACAGCAAATGGATCGCCTGACCATCGGGACGCATCCTTTCCACAAGAAGCGAAAGAGAATGCGTTGTAGTTTGATGATGGTAGGGTCGGGACAAGGTACGACGGTCAGGCGGTAGTAGATGACGGACGCGATGTACGTGTTCGCCACCTCCGCCCGACCTTTTAGGGACAGTTTTCTCTCGGCCCATTGCCGGGCGAGAGTGACCACCCTACTCGTTATCTCGTTCCAGTTCTTCTCCACTTGGAGGTCCGGACCAAACCAGACCCCGAGCAACTCAACCGGGCCGTCGGTCCAGCGTCCCACGACGGAGGCGCTGGTGGACGGCATGGGCTTGCTTCTCCAGGTGCCGAGTCGCAAGCCCACTGACTTTTCCCGGTTGATTTTTGCTCCTGTCACCGCTTCGTAGTTTTTCAGTGTCTCGCCGACCTGCTCGATGTGCTCGTGGCTAGACACTATGACGGTGACGTCGTCCGCGTATGCAGACACGCTCGTCCCGCATCCCAGTTCTCGCGGGATGCCTCTCAAGGTTGCCAGCTTCCGCAATAATGGCTCGAGAGTCAATACGTATAGAAGCGACGAGAGGGGGCATCCCTGACGGACCGAACGTGCGATGTCGAAGGGTCTCGATAGATGTCCATTCACGCGAATTACCGAACGGATGCCTCTGTACAAAGCGGCTATCCAGCCGCGGAAGACGGGACCGAAGCCAGCCGCTCCGAGGACCGCCTCCAAGTATCGATGGTCCACCCTATCGAAAGCTTTCGATTGATCCAAATTGATCAGCGCCCCACCCATGCCAGGTTCGTTAACTACCCTGTCTATGATGTAGCGCATCAGGTGGAGGTTGTCATGGATGGTCCGGCCTGGCACGGCGCATGTTTTGCGCCCTGTCGACCAGTTTCTCGATGACAAGCGCCAACCTCTTGGCTAGCACCTTGGCCAAAATTTTCAAGTCTGCATTAAGCAGAGTGATGGGCCTAAAGTTATCTATTACATTTCCCTTGTTTAGATCTTTCTTCAGCAGTGTTACGGCTCCTCGGCTCACAAAACCAGGAATGCTCCCGTTTTGCTGCCAGTTGCAGTACACCGCCGCCAAGAGATCTCCAAACAAGTCTGGCATACAATTGTAAAGCTCGTAGGGTAGACCATCCAAACCCGGCGATTTGTCCCCCGAGCATTCTGCCATCGCTTCCTGCACTTCCGCCGCCGTGATGGCACCTTCGCAGCACCCTGCCTTTCTTGTCGAGAGTCGTGGTAGGCTATGTAGGTAGGCACTGAAGTCCACCCTACGTTCTTGCCCTCCACTCGTTCCGAACAGTCGGGCAAAATGCTGCTGAAAGGCCTCACACATTTTACTTGGCTCGAGCAATTCGCGCCCCTGTTCATCTACCAGGACCGAATGGTGGCTTTGTTGCCCTGTTGCGCCTCTGCCACCCGGGCCTCTCTCGCGGCTCCAACACCTTCGTTCCTTAGAGCACGCATCCTAGCTCTGACAGCACATCCTTCGTGTTTGGCGTTGAAGTGTTGGTCGAGGGCCAACCTCGCCGCCAAAACGTCGGATGCGATGCCGCTTCTAATTGCCTCTTCTAGCTTCTTAACTAGCTCACCCTCTACTCTATTTCTATCTATGGCTAGTGCTTTGCTGTACCTAATCGCTTCTGCTTTTACTGCTCTCTTGAGGGCAAACCACCATTTGTTGTTGATGATGGCTCCCGTCAAAGCCCTCTTTACTAGTGTGCTAATCCGGTCTCTGAAAACTTGTCTCGATGGGAAAGACGCGTTTAGTTTCCAGTATCTGGGACCCTGCCTAAGTGTCTTACCTAAATCTAGCGTACATGTCACAAGTTTGTGATCCGTGTAGCTGACTATGTGGAATTGTGGACATCCTATGCTATCTCTGTCTACTGTCCTACACAGTATCCTATCTAGATACGATCTCGACGACCCGATGCGGTTGCTCCATGTCCACGTTGGCGCATTCGGGTGGTCTAGTCGGAACCTGTCAGACAGTTGAAAGCGTCTGAGCAGGTCTCTGAGGCATTTGCATCCCCGTCTATTCCTATCTCTACCCACGTAGTCTACATGCGTGTCCAAGGTAGCATTCCAATCCCCCACTAAGAGTAAAGGACGAGACGTTCCCAAGAATACTTCTAGACGTTGAAAGAAATCCGCCCGACCTGTTAAGGGCGGTGCGTAGACTGATACGAGTCGAAAAGCGCACCCATTGCTGCCGTCGACATCCAGGACGACCAGTCTACCCTCCGGGTCTACGAATATTGTCCTTACTTTGAGATCCAGACTCTTGTGAAAAAGTACCGCGGTGCCACTACCGCCCATTCTCGGCAGACAGGGGGGAAAATAAATGTTGAACTGTCCGCCAAACATGGTCTTTAGGGCCCGCGGATTGTGGAGTCTGGTCTCACTTATGGCTATGATTTCTAACTTATGTGACTTTATGTCATTTAAGAGGTACCCTTGTTTCCAAGGGGACCCCAAGCCACGCGTATTTACACAACCAATCTTGATCATAGTCCTAATGAATTAGAATACAAGTGAAAGGAACAGAGGGTTACTTACTGCTCGTAAGTTTTTGCTTTCTCCTCCTTTGGTTTGTCCTCGAGGAGATCCCAGTACAGTTTCTTTGTGAGATATTTTTGGCATTTACCAACCGCGCCGGGGAAAATGCCTTTGAGTGTGTGGTGCAGACTTTTGGAGATGTGTAATATTTTGATGTGGTCTGGTGGTGTTGTGTATGGGTGATTGTTTGTTTTTATGTCATCTTCTGTTATGTTTGTTTTTTATTGGATGTATTCCATCAAATTTGTGTTTTTGGTGTCTATAGCTGTGAGCATGTTTGCTGTATATATTTTTGTGGTGTTGGTGTGGCTGTTGTTTGCGTTGGGTTTTGAAATGTCTTCGTGAGATGTATTTCCCCCTGCTTTGTTCGTGTTTGCATTTGGTTTGGTTGTGTTTCTGCTCTTTATTTTCCTTCTTTTTGTAGCTATTTGCCATTCCTCACTGGTTTCGTCTTCCGACGAAATTTCTGAAGAATCAGTAGGGGGTAGGGGTATGTTGTGGGCTTCTATGTATGTCTGAGTAAGTGGTTGTGTTGTTGTTTTCGTTGTTGTTGGTTGTTGAGTGTTTGTGTGTGTTGAGTGCGGTATAAGGGATGGGGGATCAGTTTGTGTGTGTTTTCTTTGTTTTTCTGTTCCTTTGGGTTTTTCTGTTGTTGGTGGTGTTGGTATTTTTTCAGGTGTTGAGTGGTTTTTGGTTGATGACGGATTAGCTTGGTGTGCTTCTCTTGTCGTCTTCTGTGTTGATGGTGGTGTGGGTAGTAGAGCTTTTTTTCCGGAGTGCTTTGGTTGTTGTTGTTGCTCTTGGTGTGCAGTGGTTGGGCACGTCTTTTTCAAGTGTGTTTCGCTTCCACACAAATAGCAGCGTGGTCGCCTGCCCTCTACCACTATATAGAGTTTGTAGCCTCCTGGCAGTTCTATAGCGGTGGGTATCTTCTCTCTTGCTGCTTCATCCAATTGAAGCAGGAATTCGATTGATTTGCCCGCATAGTCTTTCTCTCCTAGAACCGCGATTTCCAGGATGTTTGTCTCTGACATTGTCTCTGTCATTTCAAAGCAGATGGCAGAGACCAACCATTGTGTTTCGACTTCAAATGGTATGTTTTTTATTTGGACTTTCGTGACCCTTTTGTTTAAATAGACTGGTATCATTACCAAGTCGTCCGAATGCAGCTCCAATGTGGAAAAACGTTTTGCTAAACTTTCGTTGAGGAAACGTACTTGGACTGTACCAAATTTGTTTCCCCAACTGATATATTCCTTGGAGTCCCATGCAGGACGAAGGCATTTTTCGATTTTTTCCTGCGGTGCATTTTCTGTTCTTCTTGTTTTCTTCTTTATTACTTTATAAATTATTGTTTTTTTTTTTGTGTGTTTTCCACGATGTGTTGTGGAATGTGAAGGTGAAATTTGTCTCCTTCTTTGGAGAAGAGTGCCTTTGTGCGGTTTATCTCTTGTGTGGTGAATGTTACAATTGTTCTTTTTTGTTTTGTTACGTCCGCAAAATTCGTTTTGAATTGGCAGTAGAAGTGTTAATTGTGGCAGTGTTAATTGAAGTCATGGTAGTGGTGTTGGTGTTGGCGGTATTAGCAGCAGAAGGCTTGGATGTAGCATTTGACGTCGTAGTAGTGGTGTTGGTGTTGGCGGTGTTATCTTTGGTAGGCGGCTTTGTGCCAATTTCGTTGTTGTTGTTGTTGGTGGTGGTGGTGGTGCTGGCATTCATGTTTTCGTTTGTATTCATTTTTGAAATCCCTTTCTCTGTCCCTTTATCATCAACAAGTGGTGTGGGGAGTGAGGGGAAATCTGAGTTAATGTCTTTGGTCGCGGCGATGGTGAATGCGACGTTAGATTTGTTGTTGTTGTTGTTGGTGGTGGTGGTGATGGTGGTGACAGCGGTGTTCACGCTGCGATGTTTAGCAGCTAGTGGTAGCAATAGTGTTTTGCTACCGTTCTGCATGGACTGGCGGGCTAGCCACGTGGTTTCTAGTTGCCATTTTCAAAATGAAAAATGGCTAAAAAACCCACGAAAGTTTTGAAAGTTTTTTTGTAATTTCGCCCATACAGGGGCGGAATTCTACGTGAATAATTCTCAGGTTTTTTAGTGAATGAACTTGCACAACGATTAAAACAAAATATTTGACAACAAGGAGTTTTAAACATGTAAAAGTGGCCAACTTACGTGGAGCCGATATGACTAGCGTCCGTCCATTGTGAGATAGATAGATAGATAGATAGATAGATAGATAGATAGATAGATAGATAGATAGATAGATAGATAGATAGATAGATAGGCAGGCAGGCAGACGACCTCGGTAATTATTTTTCTAAGCCAAGTAACTATTCTATCCGTGACTTTTGCCGAACCGCTAAGTTACGGAGAAGCAAACAAACTATGGGAGCGTGTTTATAAGATATTTAGTTACTCCATCTTATGTGCGTTTCATTAACATCAGATTATTAGTAGATATTGTTTTATTTCGGGTGGGTCATTTTTAAAAATTTGTTTACCAAATAAACACACGCACTATATATTCGTTCTTCACTCGTTTATTACTGTTCTTATTTTACGTTATGTCCAGAACTATATTACTAGATACATAATGTAAAATTAAATATGATATTGTCAAATTTTCAGAGACGTAACTTTAACATTATTGAATTGAAAAGATGTTGACAGAATTCACTATATTGGATACGTAGGTTACATATTTTAAAAATTTTCATCGCAACTGTATGACTCCCACTTCGATCCTACTGTGGAGTTCCACGAGCATGCACTTGTCTTTCGCCAAAAGTTCCCTTGGACTTTTGACTCCTTGTGAATTCGTAAAGGCACTTGCGTGACATACAGTGTGCGTTCGGTAAGGTGGCAAGTTGGCAGAAACGTTAGCACGCCGGGCGAAATGCGTAGCCGTATTTCGTCTGCCGTTACGTTCTGAGTTCAAATTCCGCTGAGGTCGACTTTGCCTTTCATCCTTTCGGGGTCGATAAATTAAGTACCAGTTATGCACTGGGGTCGATATACTCGACTTAATCCGTTTGTCTGCCCTTGTTTGTACCCTCTGTGTTTCGCCCCTTGTGGGTAGTAAGAGAAATATACGGTGTGCGTTCGGCACTTAAGACCTGGTAGAGTCCATTTTTCTCTTGGTCTGATCACAGTCGATTTTTTGTTTTCTAGAGAGCGAGCGGAAGGAATAGGAAATGAAGAGAAAGGGAATAACTGATCATAGTTCAAGTAGGTCTTGTATCATAGTTCAGGCTTTGAAGGGATAAAAAGTAAAGCTGACTTCGACCGTATTTGAACTCAGAGAGAGTAGAGAATCGGAAGATATATCCCACCAAGCATTTTATATGACTTTCTCACGACTCAGCTAAATCGACGCCTTGACTTCCTCTCTAGCTTCGGGTTAATCAATACATTGTGAGTGGAATACAGTAATCGGAAACTGTTTAGAAAGTGTCTGTTGCTTATATATAAGTATGTGTATGGGGTTTTATGTTTAATGTTTAAAAACTGGTGTAGTTTATGTTAGTATCCTTTTATGTTCTATAATTTTCTTTCATTTATATTTTTACTTTTACTTTATTTTGAACATCTGTTTTTCGCAGCGCCGAAAAGAAATTTTTTTTTTAACAAGCTTATAAACTTTACAACAAAACATGCCAACGGCAAATATTTCAACGGGAGTACTTACGACAGAACAGCATTTAACAGCATTATATTGCCTTGCTTATGAGACACCTGACAGAGAAATATAAGGGAGGGGAGAGGCTAAAGAGGAAAGAAACGAACGAAGATAGACAGAAGAAAAGAATGAAAAAAAGAAGAGAGTGAAACAAATAAGAGAGAAACAAGATAAAAAGAAGAAAGAAAGGAGAGAAAAGAAAGAAGAGGAAAGAAAAAATGGCTCTAAAATTCTAAGAGAAGTCTGAAAAAATCCAAATCCCACCCCGCGTTCCTCGTTGTGAAAACAGTTAGAAGCTGATAAACACCCAACGTTAAACGTCAAAGTGACTCACGCCTGTCATGAAGATGTAACTTAACACGATCACCTCTTGTTTCCATGTGATTCGGTGTTCTTAAGAGTTTCGCTTCTTGTATAGGATGAAACAAAAACAAATGGCTTCCTTTAAAGCACGGCTGGTTGGTTGACTGGCTGGCTGGTTGGTTATCGTCTTCAATCGTTAGGCTGCGGCTATACTGGGGCAGTGTCTTGAAGAGATTTTAGTCGAACGAATTGACCCCAATCCATATTTTTTAGGCCTGCTCTTATTCTGTATAAACTCTTGGAGACGTAATGGCCCAGTGTTTAGGGCAGCGGACTCGCGATCATAGGATCGCGGTTTCGATTCCCAGACCGGGCGTTGTGAGTGTTTATTGAGCGAAAACACCTAAATCTCCACGAGGCTCCGGCAGGGGATGGTGGTAATCCCTGCTGTACTCTTTCACCACAACTTTCTCTCACTCTTACTTCCTGTTTCTGTTGTACCTGTATTTCAAAGGGCCGGCCTTGTCACTCTCTGTGTCACGCTGAATATCCCCGAGAACTACGTTAAGGGTACACGTGTCGGTGGAGTGCTCACCACTTGCACGTTAATTTCACGAGCAGGCTGTTCCGTTGATTCGGATCAACCGGAACCTTCATCGTCGTAAACGACGGAGTGCTTCCCCGATATCTGTATAAACTCTATATCTGGAAGGCCCCATTTTAAACTCTGTTGGACTTTTGGACTTTACTCATAGGATATTGGAATATTGCATATATACCATTATGCCTATAAAATGGATTTACAACTTCAATACCCATACATATCTTGCAATCTATTTTCTTTCCTCCACCTCACTCTCTATTTTGTATTACATCTAAACTAACTATGACTTAACTATCCTCTCACACCGTCTCCGATGAAGGGATATTATTAATAAATATCCTCGAAACAGCTGTAAGACCTATCTATAAATGTTCTAATATCTACACAGCTTTGGGTTTTTTATCACATTACGCAAAAAATTCTTATATATGTATATACGTCTGGCTTCCTTCATTTTCCGTCTACCAAATCCGCTCACAAGGCTTTGGCCAGCCCAAGGCTATAGCAGAAAACATTTGCCCAAGGTGCTACACAATGGGACTGAACCTGGAACCATATGGTTGGGAAGCAAACATCTAACCACACTGCCTCACATTTATTTTTTTAATTTTTTGCTTAGTCAAAAGGATGATTATTACCCATGATATCTCCAGTGCCACTTCGAAACAGAACATGGGGAAGGGAAGGAGAGAGAGCTAGCCCCAGGTCATTTACGTGGTTCTTAACCCCTACAGGAGAACGAACTTCTCTAAAGGTGATCCAGGAGGGGAAATGTTTTAAAACTGACGACAGATTAAGCATAAGCCTATCTACTAAGAAAAATCTGAACTTACAGCCCGAACAGCCGTAACAAATACCACAAGGCACCCGTCCAATATTTTAACGATTCAGCCAAGTTCACAACACAAAAACTGATACTTTATTTTGTGATTGTAAATCATCGCCAGTGATGTTATCTGGAGTCATTTTGGTGTTTCGAGTCTTTCAACAATCACAGAAATCTCATCCAGGCAACTAACCAGTGTTGGTCAGGCCCAAAGCTGTGTCCGGTTAATAGTACTGCATGGAGCATAACCCCTATTGCCTCTCGGTCTCATAACTCATAAAAAATAATTTCTACGATTTTGCAGCCAGTTAGGTTACTTTCCGCCAACTTGCTCCTGTGATGCCTAACATGTTGTAGGCTCTGTAGGGGGACTAGCATAGTAAATCCTCTGTACCGTACCTTAATAGAATCACAGTTGCTAGCTTGCTACAAGTTGTTTTGACATAACTCTGCGAGCTCAATATATTTCGTTCTCCTAACACAGCGAGCTGGCAAAAACATTAGCACGCCGGGCGAAATGCTTAGCGGTATTTCGTCTGCCGTTACATTCTGATTTCAAATTCCGCCGAGGTCAACTTTGCCTTTCATCCTTTCGGGATCGATTAAATAAGTACCAGTTACGCACTGGGGTCGATATAATCGACTTAATCCGTTTGTCTGTCCTTGTTTGTCTCTCTGTGTTTAGAGCCCCTTGTGGGTAGTAATAAATAGGTATTTCGTCTGTCGCTACGTTCTGATTCAAATTCCGCCGAGGCCGACTTTGCCTTTCATCCTTTCGGGGTCGATGAAATAATACCAGTTCGCACTGGGGTCGATATAATCGACTTAAACCGTTTGTCTGTCCTTGTTTGTCCTCTCTGTGTTTAGCCCCTTGTGGGTAGTAAAGAAATAGGTATTTCGTCTGTCGCTACGTTCTGAGTTCAAATTCCGCCGAGGCCGACTTTGCCTTTCATCCTTTCGGGGTCGATGAAATAACTACCAGTTACGCACTGGGGTCGATATAATCGACTTAATCCGTTTGTCTGTCCTTGTTTGTCCTCTCTGTGTTTAGCCCCTTGTGGGTAGTAAAGAAATAGGTATTTCGTCTGTCGCTACGTTCTGAGTTCAAATTCCGCCGAGGCCGACTTTGCCTTTCATCCTTTTGGGATCGATTAAATAAGTACCAGTTACGCACTGGTGTCGATATAATCGACTTAATCCGTTTGTCTGTCCTTGTTTGTCCTCTCTGGTGTTTAGCCCCTTGTGGTATAAGAAATAGGTATTTCGTCTGTCGCTACGTTCTGAGTTCAATTCCGCCGAGGTCGACTTTGCCTTTCATCCTTTTGGGATCGATTAATAAGTACCATTTTGTGCGATATAATCGACTTAATCCGTTTGTCTGTCCTTGTTTGTCCTCTCTGTGTTTAGCCCCTTGTGGATAATAAAGAAATAGGTATTTCGTCTGCCGCTACGTTCAGAGTTCAAATTCCGCCGAGGTCGACTTTGCCTTTCATCCTTTCGAGGTCGATAAATTAAGTACCAGTTGTGTACTGGTGTCGATCTAATCGACTGGCCCTCCGCCCCCAAAATTTCGGGCCTTGTGCCTAGAGTAGAAAACAATATATTTCATTCCTCTCGATTGCTTCTTTATTACAGTCCTCCCAGAGTATGATGAGTTCGAACAGAACCACCTACATGGGTGTTTGTGTACTATAGTTGGCTTTAGTGATGTTGAAACAACAGTTTCTGGGAATTTCAACTATTTTGTCAGACAACTTTTAGCTCCAATTTTGTGTTGTTGCTAGTAGACATGGAAGGTGGATCTAGCAGCGAGCATCATCTTCACACCAGCCTTGACTAAAGCTATTAGTCTTCTTCGTTGAGCAGAGGCACCTGCAAATGGTATCCGCTGTGACCTTCAAGAAAGGGCCATGATATAAATGATAGTGCCCATCACCCGGGGCTTTTGATCGACTTCTGAAGCAACTAGATCTTCAAGAGCCGGAACCTATATCACAGGTATCTCGCGCAGCACTGTCACAATTCTACTAATCCTGACATTTTATTTTAGCCTCAAAGGACGATAGATAAGTAAAGGGATTTGAAGTCAGAGCGGCGATGCAAGCACCACAAGGCATTTTATCCGATGGTTTTATAGCACTGTCAATTCGCTGCCTTAAGGGTATGAAAACAATCTATTAATGCGATTTGATATTTTTGGATTATTAACTTCAACTTTAATAATGCTAATGCTTTATTATGTACGTTTTGCACACTCTTCAAGTGGCTGTGTGGTAAGAAGATTGATTCTAAAACACATGGTTCCGGGTTCAGTCCCACTGCGTGACACCTTGGGCAAGTGTCTTTTACTACAGCCTAGAGTCAACGAAAGTCTTGTGAAAGAATTCGGTAGATGGAAGGACGGAAACTGAAATAAGCCCGTCGTGTGTGAGAGAGAGAGAGTGAGAGAGAGAGAGAGAAAGAGAGAGGGGGAGGGAGAGAGAGTACTTAGCTGAGAACCCGTCATTGAGTAAATATTACATCAGAACTACCTAGGAAACGTATTTAGACTAGTTTTTACTTGCTCCACTCCCTTAATTTGGATTTTTATTCGTATTCAGAGCAACGCACGTTGCAAACCGTGAGCTATAAAAAATGCTTTCAGCTTATCGAATTTTCTATATGGGAAAAGCCTACAACATTTATCGCCAATGAATTATTGCCCTTCAACGTTGTTTTTATACCTAACACGGATTGTTTCTAGGGTTAAACGGAAAGCCTACTATTATAACTGTAATATATCTAATTTTAACGATATTATGAATACAAATGATTTTAATTCTAAATTTAAAATCTAAAAACGAAACCCCATTTAATAGAAATTATTTCAATTGAATTTAAACTTAATTCTAATTCGAATTTAATTGTGGCTATGAAACGTACGTAGTTTTTTTTACATATTATATATTGATCATTCATTTTTATACTTTTTGAGATCTAGTTATATGTTTTATAAAAATATATATTATTTGTTTTGGTTTATGTCTATCACTGTTTGAGTTGCATAATAGTGGTTCTATCTCAAATTTATATATAATATATATATACATATATATATATGATATATATATATGTATATATACATGTATGTATATATGTATATATATATACATATAATATACATATATATGTATATATATATATATACATATATATATATATACATATATATACATATATATATATACATATATATACATATATATATATATATACATATATATACATATATATATATATATACATATATTATATATATACATGCATACATATTATACATTATATATGATATATATATGTATATATATATACATGCATACATATATATACATATATATACATATATACATATACATATATAAATACATATATACACACATATATATACATATAAATATACATACACACACACATATATACACACACAAACTCACACATACACACACATCGTATCAGACTTATTCGAACAATGAATCATATATTTCTTCACTAAAAATAGTAACATTACAGTTAGTCATTAGTCTATATACATATATATATGCTTATAACGAAATAGGGCAGGGAGTGTCTTTAATAGTCTTAGTTTTACTACCAAATCTGCACCCATTTTTGACAACGTGCTGTAACGACAGCAGCTGCCCAAAAGTCAGTCACGTGACGTCACACACAGACGTCCATCACCCCCCGACTCTTTTTACATCTAGAGGAATTGAACTCTTTCGACTTGAATACTAACTAGTTGTCTATCCCCAGTTCAAATGTATAATTCACATGAAAATCACGTAGTAATATTTCTTCAATTTGAATGCGGACATTACTTCGACCCAAGAGAATAAGGAGGGCGTAAAGAATAACATGGGAGGTGTAAAACAATTTTTCTTTCATATCCACTGGGAGGAAAAGAATTAATAATTCTTGATTCTTGGCGTTTTATAGCAGAATAGTGTAAACATGAGAGCTGCAGTCCAGCAGATTATTTTGTGGAGAAATAAAATGTTACATTAGAGTTTTGAGAACTTAAGTGCTTGCTATAAATAATCTTAGTGGTTGCGCAGACAAAACAAGAATCATTTCCGACGTGATAAATGATATTGGCAGGCGAGAACTTGGTGTTCGATATAGAAAATATCTAGTTAAGTTAGCGTTAACTTATATAATGTGGAGGCGCAATGGCCCAGTGGTTAGGGCAGCGGACTCGCGGTCGTAGGATCGCGGTTTCGATTCCCAGACCGGGCATTGTGAGTGTTTATTGAGCGAAAACGCCTAAAGCTCCACGAAGCTCCGGCAAGGGGTGGTGGTGAACCCTGCTGTACTCTTTCACCACAACTTTCTCTCACTCTTTCTTCCTGTTTCTGTTGTACCTGTATATCAAAGGGCCAGTCTTGTCACACTCTGTGTCACGCTGAATCTCCTCGAGAACTACGTTAAGGGTTTACATGTCTGTGGAGTGCTCAGCCACTTGCACGTTAATAAATGAGCTGCAACATCAATGGTGCCAAGCTGTATCCGCCCTTGCCTTTCCCTCGGATAACATCGGTGGCGTGGAGAGGGGAGGCTGGTATGCGTGGGCAACTGCTGGTCTTCCATAAACAACCTTGCCCAGACTTGTACCTCGGAGGGTAACTTTCTTGGTGCAATTCCATGGTCACACAACTTATATAATGTAGGGGACCGTTAAAATCTAACAAGAAATATCAAATTTGTTAAATGAAACAAAGAAGCGTTTTCTGTACACGTTCGATAATAGAAATTATTGATGGAAGCGATTAACAAAACGACCCTGTCTTCTGTAATTCAATATTAGTCTGTTAGAGAGAAAATTATTTCAATTTAGATTATATTTCTGTTAGTTTTTATTTTTCATTTTATTGATTTTAATAATATTTCTGTGATTATTATATCAACTAATTCACTGTTTTTTTTTATTAATTATGTGCAACATTAGTCCTCTCTCTCTCTCTCCTCTCTCCCCTCTCTCCCTCCCACTCTCTCTCTCTCCCTGTTTGCATTCACGTCATGCGTCATAACCAGTATGTATTGATGTTTCGGTGAAAAACAAAAAATGGCATGTACGCGCTTATTAATATTTCTGTATAAAATATTTACTATGTACGTAGTTATGAACAAGATAAACAAATATCTACATCAAACTACACACCACTCACACACACACACACACTTTCATTCACACCCTCACAAACACACACTACACACGTACACACATATTAAGAGTTATATCCAGCTGTACTACATACACACATACACCACACAACACACATATATATATATATATATTATATATATATATATATATATATATATATATATATATATATATATATACATATATATATATATATATATATATATATATATATATAATATATATATATATATATATAATATATATATATATATATATATATATATATATATATATATATATATATTATATATATATATATATATTATATATTATATATATATAATATTATATATATATATCAGATACATATTTTCAGCATACGTATTGGTAACTAGACACTCATGAACATGCATAAAACATTTTTTATCGTAAATACATACATACGTATATATAATATAATATATATATATATATATATATATATATATATATATATATGTATGTATGTAGATGTATGTATGTATGTATGTATGTATATATATGTATGTATATATATGTATGTATATATATGCATGTATATAATGCATGTATATATATGCATGTATATATGTATGTATATTATATATATAATGTATATATATATACGTATGTATGTATTTTTGTATATATGTATATATATATACATATGTATGTATGTATTTTTGTATATATATATATATATATATATAATATATATGTATGTATGTATCTATGTATTTTTGTATATATGTATGTATATGTGTTGTATATATATGGTGTGTACATATATATATGGTGTGTGTATGTATATATATATATATATATATATATATATACGTAAGGGTTTTGCACGCAACTACAAATATTTTCATATGCACATCTGTATGCAAGAACACTTGCATATCATGTATTTATATATTCCTTCCTAAATGTTAAGACCCGCAGACAAACAGCCGTCGTGGATTCATTTGATGCGTATATTACAAGATGGAAAGATAAGCGGGTGACGGGGTGGGGAAATATTTTGTTTCTCAATATCTAAGATATTCTTTACTGTACATTTCTCTTTATTGACAAACCATATAATGACGTCACATTAAAGACGTATTCGAGTAAGAATGAGCATTTTATTAGTGGTAGTTCGACTCTCTCTCTCTGTCTCTGTCTCAAGCACTGTCTCTCTCTTTCTCTCTTTACATATATATATATATATATATATATATATATATATATATATATATATATATATATATATATATATATATATATTATATATGTATATATATCACTCTCTCTTTAGATCTTTGAAAGACTTTTGAAAGCTGAATACAGACGAGAAGGCATTTAGATGGAAAGAAAACTGAGCTAAATACAGAAGAAGACAGAACTGTACACAGATAGATGTATATATGTGCGTGCATTTTTTTATTCTTTTACTCGTTTCAGTCATTTGACAGCGGCCATGCTGGAGCACCGCCTTTAGTCGAGCAAATTGCCCCCAGGACTTATTCTTTGTAAGCCTAGTACTTTTTCTGTCGTTTTTTTCCGAACGGCTAAGTTACGGGGACTTAAACGCACCAACGTCGGTTGTCAAGCGATGGTGGGCTGGACAAACACAGCACGCATACATATATCATATATATATATATATATTATATATATATATATATATATATATATATATATGCAAATGTATGCGTGTTTTTTCAAATAACACGGAAAAAAGATAAATAGTTACCAGGGTAGCAAAAGTTCACACGAGTACCAAGGATGTAACAGTCTACTTATAAAGGTAGAAACTCCAGGTTTAGGTGAAAAGTTTTTGTATAATAGAGATAAATAAATAAATGGAGTTAAACGCAGATGTTATTCAATTTTTTTACTTCCGACATATGTTTCGAAGAAAACATTGGTATTATTCCAGAAGGAATAAAATGGTGTAAAACAATGCAATCTTCTCATCATGGAGAAAAGAAACCAAACACATCAATAAGACATTTTAACAGAATGTGATGGCTGCATATATGATGAAGGGAGCGCTAGCAAGTTTTTTTTTTAACCGTTAGTAGACATAACGTCAAAGGTAGTTTATAGACAGAGGAGGAGCAAGGAAGAAATTAGCAGAAAACTAACAGTGGAGAGATATAGAGTGATAGGGGAATAGCGATAAAGCTATGCGTTCATATTTAGGCGTTTTCTGTATCTTTTGATAAATAAATTCTCTTTATTTAAACGTTCTTGTACAGAAATTGTTTCTTTGCACTGATAGATGGGGAGAACTGTGAAATTTGATTGGCGATTCCCTGCACATTTGTAGATGATGGAATTAAAAGTGACAAGAAAAGAGGCATTAAAACACCAAGGTAAACAAAATGAAACACTACCCTTCATCTAAAAATACTACCGTATATATCAACTCACAACAAAAGAAACAATGAGGCATACAATACTATTGTATAGAATCTAACAATGCACTCTAGGGATCCAAAAATGAACAACATTCTGAAAATACATAAATTCATCAAATGTAAAGAGCAACAAAAATTGCTGAAAAGACTTCTGACAAATGCAAAGCTGTACATAACAACCACGAAACCAATGGTTAGAAACTGTGGACGTCCAAACTGTGGAACATACCCCAACCTACTGGAAGGTTTAGAATTCCAATTCAAACAAAGAAAGAGGTTCGCAATTAAGACCAACTTCACTTGTGCATCCGAGAATTTAATTTATGCTATAACTTGCTCTGGTTGTGGACACAACTATATAGGACAGACAAGTATGTCACTTAGACGGAGAACCACACTACTTAAGGAACAGATCTGTTTCCCAAAGTATAGACAGATACCTTTGAGTGAACATACAGAGAGATGTGCAGGGAATTTCCAACCAAATTTCAGTTTTCCAATTTACCAATGCAAAGAAACAATTTCCGTACAAGAACGTTTAAATAAACAAAATTTATTTATCGAAAAATACAGAACACACCTAAATATGAACGCATAACCAACTTTGGTCTCAGTATATATTTTAATTCATGATCACATATACATCACTGTACATATTTCATATTACTACTTTAGCCTATGAGTTTTGTATGTTGATTTCTCATCCAAAATTGAGCAATACTGTCCCGAGTATTAACTATCATCAATTACCTTCCCTTAGATTTTTCAAATTATTGACTCATTCACAAACTTTCACATAAGAACATGGATTAAACTAAAATCTTCTTAAGGAAATATAAAATAACAATAATTTCAATGTTATGATTAGCGAAAACGAAACCGGTCGACAATCGCAATACTTTTTCATCAAAGCATATTAAAACTATGTAAACTGTGCGCATTTTTCTTTTCCTATTATATATATATATATATATAATTATATATATATATATATATATATATATATTATATATATATATATATATAATATATATATAATATATATACGGTGTAACATATGGTAAATTATAAACAGAGCAAATTTTAGCCAATTTCTCGCAGCATGAATAATATAATGAACAAACTTAATCGATTTTTTAACCGTATTGGGCTCTCATCAGAGGCGTCTACATCATTCTGACAGTCTCCAGACAAACGAGCAGCCAAACTCTTTATATGCTCCACAAATACAGCAGTTACTCTATGAAGGAGTTCCTAATTTGCATAACGAAAGTGTTTACTACTCTATAAATGCCATCGGCGTGTCAACGGGGATCTTAGTCCACATAGTATCAAGGCATGATTATGATATATATGTAACATATATATAAATAGTTGTAAGTATGAAGTCAAGCCAAGTAGTTATATTTTGAAATCATTTAATACGTACGTTTCAGGTTTGCGTAATTTATAAGAACTGCAGCCATTACGTAAACCTTCCTCGGGGATCTCAGAAAGTTTGACTTCATCATTACAACTAATATGACTCGGTGCCAGGTCTTGATTCCACTTGAGTGGATACACTAACAACAATTTCGAGTTGTTTGTTATATTTGACTTCAGTCAGAAAATCCGGTACCGTGCACTGCTTCTTAACGTAACACGAAATAGATAGATAGATAGATAGATAGATAGATAGATAGATAGATAGATAGATAGATAGATAGATATAGATAGATAGAATGATAGATAGATAGATAGATAGATAGATAGATAGATAGATAGATAGATAGAATGATAGATAGATAGATAGATAGATAGATAGATAGATAGATAGATAGATAGATAGATAGATAGATAGATAGATAGATAGATAGATAGATAGACAGACAGGCATGCATATTCGTTGAGTTGCGTCCCTCTGCATCAACATATGATTAAAAACTCTCCTATAACCAAAGATTGACAAAATAAACACTGGAGATCGATATGACCAACTTGAACAACACCTTGACAGTATTGCTCCAGCATGAACCTCTAAGCCCAGTAAAAAGAAACTAATAAAAATATTTTATACAGATACAAATAACAAACGTCACAAATTTATTGTCGAGATTAATGAGATCGCGTGATGCTCATGACTTTTGCAATGTTGTAATAGTGTAAATAAAATCGAAAAGTGCCAGGCTGGAAACTAAAGAAAATTACAGACTGCTTGTTTCCTGATGTCTTTTTTTTTATTATTATTTACCTAATTTATTGTCTATGACGCTTATGAGCTTCATATAAAATATTGCTTTAGTTATCGATTTCCTTCTCCTATTTTTTTCTCATACACTAAAAGTAGTACTAAATATACTAACCACAATATACGTTCTGAGCTCAAATACTACAGTCAACTTTTGCTTTTCATCCTTTAGGAGCTGATACAATAAAGTATCAGTCAAGTACTGGAGTTGAAGTAATCGATTAAACCCACCCCGCGAAAAGTGCGGGCCTTGTGCTAGAATTTGAAACCATTATTTTAGAGTATAGGAATTAAGCTGGCAGAATCGTTAGAGCGTCGTAAAACTGCTTTATAGTACTTCATCTGGATCTTCATGTTCTGAGTTCAAATCCTGACGTCAACTTTGCCTTTCAGCCTCTCCCACCCCGGGGTCTATGAACTAAAGTAGCACTCAAGCACTGAGGTCGGTGGCATAAACTAGTCCCATCCTTTTATAAATTGTTGGTCTTCTGTCTATATCAGAAGCTATTATATTAGAATTAATATTTTTACCGATTTAGATTCATATGATCCAGTCGGATAGGCGTTTGTTATTGATTTCGATATAAATCTAAATTAAGAAAAACAAAATATCTAAATCATAGAGAAACACAGTAAGGATTGAAAATGATAGCAAATGTTTGCACTGAAAGCTATTTGAATGGGGAAAAAATAAAGATGGATTGAAAACTTTTTTTATTACGATGCATAAAATCAGAAAGAAAAATATGTTAAAGCCGATTTTATGGCTGAAACATCTTTCTGTTTTTTTTGTTTCTTTTCTCCAATATCTTATTTTATCAGAGAAATTATATATAAGAGAATCACATTTAATAACACTAAACAAAACCGATTCCAGAAAAACTGGAGAGTTACCAGCAACGATCAAATAAATTATATGTAACAATAATCTATATGTATGTATGTATGTAGTATAAGAAGATAATAAAAAAATATATAACCACAGTAACATGAAACCAGTAAGGCTTCGTTCAATCTGCACTCGATTCCATTTCTTTAAATCATCATAAAAAAATTTGACTCAGTATTAACTTATACGTTAACAAATAAAAGCAAATGGAAATGTTTCTCTCTCTCTATATATATATGATTAGTAATTTTGGATGTATTTTTCGAATAATACAAAATCTTATGCTATCAATATCAGTGGAGGAATGGTAAACTGCTATCTACTTAGATATATGAAAGATATTTGTTTCGTTTTTATATATTTGTTTCGGTTTTTAGTATAAGTGATTTTGTTTTCTGTATAATCCGAATCTTGCCCAGCTTTATGTTGAATAGACCGACGCTTATCTAATATCCAAGTAACATCTTAGAAAAGACAGAAAACCAAACGTAAAAAGTATCAATATTTCAAAACCATAGAAAGCTTGTATTGGTATGGATAATCTATGAAGAATTCTGCAGTTACCATCCCTAAATAAAT
>NC_042998.1:20497534-20505034 GCF_006345805.1 Octopus sinensis
AGAGACAAACAGACAGACAAATTGATATAATTGCATGCATGTATATGTATATATGCGTGTGAGATTGTAAAGATACATATGTATATATATATACATACATATATATACACACACACATATATATATATATATATGTGTGTGTGTGTGTGTGTGTGAGTGTATGTATATATATATATATATGTATGTATGCATATATGTATGTATGTATATGTATGTATATATATGTATGTATATATATGTATATATATGTATATACGTATGTATATATATATATATGTATATATATGTATATATATGTATGTATGTATGTATATGTATGTATATATATATGTATGTATGTATATATGTATATACGTATGTATATATATATATATGTATGTATGTATGTATGTATGTATGTATGTATGTATGTATGTATGTATGTATGTATGTATATGAATTTCTAAAACAATTACAGCGTGGAAGACACGTATTAGCCATTCGAAAGCACCCAAAAATCGTTAATATCGCTTGACCATTTATTATTTGGCGAAGTTAACAAGTTTTGTGTAATTTGTGTGGTTAAAATCCGTCTTCTACTCAATAATTGTCTCAATTTCAACAGACAACCTCAGATCACATCACTCGCCTGGAAATTACACTTCCTAAATTCATCCAGGATTCGTGTCTCTGAGTTGTTTGATGTATTGCACTTCGACACCTTCCATTCCAAAGGTCATTGTCACCAGACTATCAAAACGTCTCGACGACCAGCATCCGAGAGAGCAAGCAGGTTTCCCGTAAGAATAAAATAGTACGACAGATCCCGTGTTCTCTCTAACATAGCTCAAAGAACAAGCGAACGAATACAAGCTTCCCCTGTGTATTGCTTTGGTTGATTAGGAAAAGGCCTTCGAGAGCGTCGAGATGAACGTAGTGCTGAAATCATTGATATATATATATATATATATACGAGCAAAACGCCCCCCGTCCAATGGACGGTGCTGAGTTGTCAAACTTTAAACCAAATTTTCTCAATACAACTTCTCTGACCGTCCCTTAAGCCTCCCCTTGGAGAAACACTGATTTAACCTAAATTTGAGACACCAGTAAAAGAAGAAATAAAGATAGACTTTTTTCTATTCCAAAGAAAAACGATTTTATTCACATAAATATGCAACCGAAGAGTTTAAAGTACCAGTAATGATAAGGCTGTTGACTGGGAGAACACAAACATGGTTTAAACAGTAGGCTTGGTAGGAAAGAAACGTGCCTTTAAGCAGTACAAATACAACAAAATATGGAAGGTGCAGTTATGTACAGGTTGACGGAAGAAAAGCAGGACAAAAACGGCTTTATCGATCGCATTCTCACCTGGAATCGATTTTTGTAATTTTTTCAAGACTTATACACGCCCTGAAACCGTCGGTATCTACATATCAAATTTGAGCGCAATCGGATGGAGGATGCGCGAGATCCCAGAAGACATAGACAGACAGACAGAACGGATTTTATATAATAGATATGTGTGTGTGTGGAGAAAATAAGTGTATTCACACGCAGGAAAGAATATAATAGAATTTGTTTTGGAGTTTGAAAATGCACTTGGAGTCTTAAAATGTGTAGACATTTTAAATTTTTGTAATAGATTTATTAATATACCAAACCGGTTTCGGCAATTATTATTTTTTCTTTTGTTTATCGATAGTAAATAAAAAATAAATATACGCAGGAGTGGCTGTGTGGTAAGTAGCTTGCTTACCAACCACATGGTTCCGGGTTCAGTCCCACTGCGTGGCATCTTGGGCAAGTGTCTTCTGCTATAGCCCCGGGCCGACCAATGCCTTGTGAGTGGATTTGGTAGACGGAAACTGAAAGAAGCCTGTCGTATATATGTATATATATATGTGTGTGTGTGTGTTTGTGTGTCTGTGTTTGTCCTCCTAGCATTGATTGACAACCGATGCTGGTGTGTTTACGTCCCCGTCACTTAGCGGTTCGGCAAAAGAGACCGATAGAATAAGTACTGGGCTTACAGAGAATAAGTCCCGGGGTCGATTTGCTCGACTAAAGGTGGTGCTCCAGCATGGCCGCAGTCAAATGACTGAAACGAGTAAAAGAGAGTAAAAGAGTAAAGAGTATACGGTTTGGGGGGAAGTGAAGTTACCAGGGAAAATTCGGAAAAACAAGCTTAAAAAATCAAATCTTCATACAAATTTCAATGAGTTTCACAAAGATAGACAGTAATACAGGTGCAAATGTTTGATGAATTTCATAACAGTCATACATGATTGAAAACTTAGTAATATTGAGTTGTATTAGCAATTAGATACGATGCAGTTTTTAAAAAGTGTAAGACAAAAAAGGAGAGAAAGAAAAAAGGCGACGAAGAATCCCCTTTCGAGCATTACGACAGAGACTTTTTTATAAAAGAAACTGTCTTTTTTTTCTCTCTTCCATCAATCAGAATTCTCTAGGTAAGTATGCTAAGCATTGAAAATATTTTTTACAATGTGTATATACAATACTGTGGAGGCGCAATGGCCCAGTGGTTACGGCAGCGGACTCACGGTCGGAAGATCGCGGTTTCGATTCCCTAGACCGGGCGTTGTGTGTGTTTATTGAGCGAAAACACCTAAAGCTCCACGATGCTCCGGCAGGGGGGTCGACCCCTGTTGTACTCTTTCACCCCAACTTTCTTTCACTCGTTCGTCATGTTTCTTGAGTAAGGCTGCGATGGACTGGCGTCCCGTCCAGCTGGGAGGAACACAGAAACCGGGAAACCGGGCCCATGATCCTGGCTAGGCTTGAAAAGGGCGCATAAATAAAAAATAAACAATACTGTTGGCGACAATATTCCTTTTCCCATTTTACCGAATATTTTGAAAATGTCATTCAAAAATTGTTTATTATTTTGATACGCAGGAACCTAGCCGGTACCGATCCCGGTTCTATGATGTAAGCTTCCTTTTTAATGAGACTTCCATCAAAATTACATGTTAATTTATGTTCCAAACACCAGTTCAATAATAACAATTATTCTAATTATCTATTATATAAAATCCAGTCCGTCTGTGTGTGTGTGTGTCTTCTGGAATCTCGGGCATCCTCCATCCGATTGCGCTCAAATTTGATATGTAGATACCGACGAAATCAGGTCGTGTATGAGTCTTGAAAAAATTATTAAAATCGAATTCCTGATGAGAATTCGATCGATAAAGTGAATAAAATCGTTTTTCTTTGGAATAGAAAAAAAGTCTATCTTTATTTCTTCTTTTGCTGGTATCTCAAATTTAGGTTAAATCAGTGTTTCTCAAAGTTACGTCCCCGTAACTTAGCAGTTCGGCAAAAGTGACGGTTTAGAATAATTACTAGGCTTACAAAGAATAAGTCCTGGGGTCGATTTGCTCGACTAAAGGCGGTGCTCCAGCACGGCCACAGTCAAATGACTGAAACAAGTAAAAGAGTGTAGCAGTATGTTAATGTCAATTTGTAAACACAGATTGAGCCTAGCTCAATGCTTGGTTACTCTTTACTTTTAATAAATCTGGAAAGATGAAAGGACAAGTTGGCTCTAGTGAGACTTGAACACAGAAGGTAATGAAACGTAACTAAAAACCATCAAGCAACTTTGTTTAGTGGTGCTCAATTGATTCTATCATCGACTACCCTTAATATAGTAATTAATGTTCAGGCTGAAAGATCAAAGGAAAGTATTTTATGGACATTAGAACAGAGTCACACTGTTGGAAGTTGAACAAAAGTGGGTTTATGGGTTTCCTTACATCCCCGAATTTTGCTTTGGTAATTAGAAACATCTATATCAGTTAATTAAAAAAATTGTATAGAATACAATCGCTTTGATTTCGTGTATACTTTGAAAGTCAGAACTAATACATTAATGTTACTTATACATTTTTATTCTATTTCTATATATTTCACATTTTCTGCGCTGATTCTTGCACATTTTCTAAATTAAGTACATATTTACTTCATTAAAAAGCGTTTAGGTCGGCATCATTAAAAAATACTCAGAATTTCGCCCGTCTCCCTGTCCAATTCCACAGGTTAAGCAGCGTGAGGAGATTTACATCTGTGAAAGGATCAGAGGCGTGATAGAATTAATAATATGTCTTACGCTATTCACGAATTCCCTTACGATATTTACTCAGTACCTCACTAAAGATACACCCCGCTCACTGACCATTGGAAATGAAGTAACTCAAAGGCTGGCGAGTTGGGAGTGTGTAACCAGCGAAGTTTTTTTTATATTTATACTAGCAGTATCGCCCGGCGTTGCTCGGGTTTGTAAGGGAAATAACTATATAAGCATTTTTGGAGAGTTACTTCCCTTATATAATAGCAAAAAGAATGCATTAAAAATAGGAGAAAATGATGGTAAATTTTTTTTTAAATCGTAGACTCATCGTAGACGCGTGCTAATACCCAGAAGGGGTCGATATGAATCACGACTATAAGATACCCGCTTTTGGTTAAACTGCACCGCAAAATGTGGGAGTAGTTAGGAATCTAAATCGTAGGAGACAGACACATAACTTCACTTTTATATATAAAGATTTGAGGGAAGGCGGCAAGATGGCAGAATCGTTAGCACGTTGGGAAAAATGCTTAACAGCGTTTCGTCCATCTTTATGTTCTGAGTTCAAATGCCGCTGAAGTCGACTTTACTTTTCGTCCTTTCTGTGAAAATAAAATAAATTGAGTGGCGGAGTCAATGTAATGATTAGGCCGTCGAATTTGCTGGCTTTGTGCCAAAATTTGAAATCAATATTTATATATGAAGTGGCTTGATTATGTATGTGTGTGTGTGTGTGTGTGAGAGAGAGAGAGAGAGAGAGAGAGAGAGAGAGTTAAAAGACAGTGGAATGAAAAGTAAAAACAACCAGTTGATAGAGACCTTAACGAAACAATCGTACCTTCAGTCATACATGACATACGACCACTTTGCGATAATATTGTGTTTACGATAGGAAAAAATGAAATTATATGAAACAATATGTGTCTGCATGATGTATGCCTGTACTATGTAATATATGTGTGAATGTATGTATGTATTTCTGTGAATTCTTTAATTTTTTTTATGCGTTTCATCTCAAATTCTGTGCCATTCTATGGCACCGCCCGTATCATCATCTTTACAAAGGCCATTCTCACACGATTGACTTTTGATGAAGGAGTGACTTGGTATTGCTGCCTGCTCTTGAGTTTCTTGTCATGATGCAGGTTTATCTGGGATCTCGGTCAGCAGAAGGTCAAGGTTCTTCTTGTAAACATTTAGCCCACTTCGTGTAGATTTCTCGGGTTTTTTTCTGACAAGATATTAAATAGTTGTGGGCCTTTGAATTTCAACTATTGCAGTTCTTGGTCCTTACTATAGTCGGAATGATTGGGACCTCTGAAACAGAACAGTGACATTTTGTTCGAGGTCTGGCATAACTCTCCCGGCCAAAGTTTGGTGCCAACCCTTGTAGGAGCCTTCATATGTATATCACCACATATCTCTCCCGTCTTCGCTCCCGAAGGTAGAGTCGGAATTCTTTCAGTGTTTCCTAGGCGCTCAAGTATTTCATGGATGCAATCTTCTTGATGTAGTACAGCTTAACTGCCTCCTGTTCCGCCAATAATCTGATACTGTTGGGAGTACAGAGTTCAAAGCCGTAGCCCATACAGCTATAAACAAATGCCTTCCACGGAACCAACATAGTTTCCTAGTCTCCTGTTCTGCAATTTCTCACAATCCATCCGGCCATTCGCCTGCGCATTGCAACCGTCTTGGTGATATGTACATGAAACAAAGCATCGTTGTTCATAACAATCCCCAGTTTACTCACTGTACTTGACTCTGTTTAACTCTATGCATATGATGATGATGATGATGCGTGTGTGTGTGCTTATAATGTGGGTGTGAGCCTATGTGTATTTCTAAGTATATTTATGTCTAAACGTAAGTTGATAAATGTGTACATATAAGTACGGAGGCGCAATGGCCCAGTGGTTAGGGCAGCGGACTCGCGGTCATAGGATCGCAGTTTCGATTCCCAGACCAGGCGCTGTGAGTGTTTATTGAACGAAAACACCTAAAAGCTCCACGAGGCTCCGGCAGGGGATGGTGGTGATCCCTGCTGTACTCTTTCACCACAACTTTCCCTCACTCTTACTTCCTGTTTCTGTTGTACCTGTATTTCAAGGGGCCGGCCTTGTCACTCTCTGTGTCACGCTGAATACCCCCCGAGAACTTACGTTAAGGGTGCACGTGTCTGTGGAGTGCTCAGCCACTTACACGTTAATTTCACGAGCAGGCTGTTCCGTTGATTCGGATCAACCGGAACCCGCATCGTCGTAACCGACGGAGTGCTTCCAACATATAAGTACATAATTGTGGTGATATGTTTTTTACAAACGTCTATGACTGTACCGGTCCCATTCAATATTTCTGTTAAATCGCGTGTGCATAACATAGTTCTCGGGTTTCAGTATCCTGTATCCTATCTGCTGGTTTACTTAAGCTAAATGCTTCAGAATCCAGGGTTTTCTCTTTTTACCAGCAAGCATAGCTTTGCTCTGATATATGAGAGTAAACAAGAAATGATTTATAACGGTCAATTTTTCACATAGACAACTTGCAAAGGGATATGTTCTCTTTTACGAGGAATATAACAATCAAGATAAGCAAGGATGATTGATTAAGCAGTAGAAATGGATTTTTGAAATATAAATGACACTGCTTCCCGTCGTTCACTCATTTACGTGTGTGTGTGTGTATATGTGTATGTGTGTATACATATATGTATGTATGTATGAATGTATGTATGTATATGTATCTATGTATGCATACACATATATATATAAACACGTATATGCATATATATGTATATGTATGCATTCACATATTTTTGTGTTTGTGTTGTGTATGTGTGTGTATGTGTGTATTCATCTAAGTATCCATATCTCGGGAAAAAATATGCACTCATTTCTCAAGGCAGTGGTTATATCAATCAAAGTATACAGTACTATAGAACAATTGCAGCCGATCTTCTCAGTCGGTTTTGCACTGGAGCTACGCAGTGGGACTGAACCCGGAACCATGTGGCTGGTAAGCAAGCTACTTACCACACAGCCACTCCTGCGCCTACATATACATAGGTTATTTTTTCTAACATGCTTTATTTACGTTTCTTAGCCATGATAGATCGCTAGCCACTACACATTTTTCATTTTCTCTCCTTGTTTCTTTCTGTGTTCCTTTCTGTAGAAGAGCGTAGGCTCGAAACGTTAAAGACGTTTTCACTTCCCGAGCGTTATACTAATACATCTGTTTGCTGTCTACACCACCTGTCTTCGTCTTTTTTTGTGAATTCTCCCTATATATATATATATACATGCAAATATATATATATATATATATATATATATATACATGCATATATATATATATTTATATTTATATAAATATATAGGTGCAGGAGGTGCAGATGAGGGCAGCTGCATCGAACTCTCTCA
>NC_042998.1:20510034-20522534 GCF_006345805.1 Octopus sinensis
AATGACAGACGGAGAATTGGGCATAATAAGCCATGTTTACAGAAGAACATCATTGATAATATCTTATGCTCTCAGAAGCTCGCTTTTGTCAATGTTGTGACTGGCTGTCAACTTATTCATTAAGATGTTGAATTTCAGCTTATTGATTCTTCAGTTCAACGAGACATAGGAATCGCAGCATAAATTTACACTAAAGCTACAGAAAATTAGATTAAAAGCTTTTAGATAGATAGATAGATAGATAGATAGATAGATAGATAGATAGATAGATAGATAGATAGATAGATAGATAGATGGACGGACGGACGGACGGACGAACGGACGGACGGACGGACGGACGGACGAACGGACGGACAGGCAGGCAGGCGGGCGGGCGGGCAGGCAGGCAGGCAGGCAGTAAGACAGACAGACAGACAGACACATACATACACACACACACATACATACATACATACATACATACATGGATGGGTAAGAAAATTAAATTAAGATCTCTTAGATAGATAAATACATACATATATACATACATACATACATACATACATAGACAGACAGACAGATACATACATACATACATACATACATACATACATACATACATACATACATACATACATACATACATGGATTGGTAGGTAGGTAGATATACAAGGAATAGGTTAAGAATGACTTCGAAGTCACTTACTTGCCATGTTCAGACAGTCAGTTTGTTTTTTATTGTTTCCATTTTCTTCAAGACACATATACCCTTCTTAATAGGGAACTCATCTGCTGGGTGGATTTTGGGGGAGGAATGAAATGCAGTTGTATAAGGTGTGTATTATGAAGGAAAGAAAGTATGCTTTTATAAGGAGTGGGTGAAGAGGAAGTGCAGGTAATAACAGCTTATCTGATTTGACAAAGAAGATTGCATTAGTTTGATAAGCAACTATTGATTGGCTATATCTGATTGAAGGGATTATTGTTCGTATTAATTCGAGCATGTATGGAATACAATACTAGCGAGATATATGCTTCTCGCCTTCTTGTTTTGGATCGACATAAATGCCATACTACAATGTTTGTAATTCTTAGTGAGTACATACCACTTCAAAGTAAGCCCTCGCCACTTCAGAGTGAGATTAATTGCTTTAAAGTGAATCTTTTTCACTTCATGGTGACAATAACGATTTCAAAATGAAATTAACACAAAAAACATTGATTTAATAGAAAATATATCAAAACGTCATAACAGTATTTGTTATGTCAACAATGTGAATTTGCTTAATTAATTTATAAGTTTTATCGTCCAAGCAACGAGGCAAAAAGTCCATCATATGGCTGGAATATCTTCCAGTATTTTTAAAGAGTAATTACAGCAGTGGCATACAACTCTAATTTTCTTCATATATTATCTCTGAATTCAACCTTTATAACACATTCAAAACTGTTCATCACATCTGCACTCGTTTATTGTATATTTTAAATGCGAGAATCATTTCTCTATGTGCTTAAGCATAGATGAATACACGCAGACGTTTCAAGAACAATATGTGAATACCTTCAATGGAAATTTTGATCCCACAGTGAAAAATGGCGTATCGATTATGCAAATATATTCCTCGTCTTGCAAATGTTCAACGAAAACATTTTTCAGTCTCATGCAGGCTAACATAAATTTCTGTCAAGAACAGTCTGTCGATAGTTGAATGGACATAAATGATATGAGATGGAGAGAGTGCTTGTACATGAAGTGTTCAAATAGCAAATGGACCCCTTAGGGTGCCACGGCTGCTGGTAGTGTAAAAATTAAAGCAGAGTTCATCCACAAAATTTATTAATGTTCCAAAGGGAATAGCAGTTGTCAGATACCAATCGGAAAATTTGTGTCGAGCAGAAATCACATCAGATCGATTTCTACCTCCAAGCAGTAGAACCAATTTTTTTCTTCTTACCAAGATATCATCTCGGGATTTCGAAATGCAACTGTCATATACAAGCAGTTACTGTGGTAAATTCAGTTTCATGTCTTCATTAATCTTTCACAAATATGATTGATAGATTGTTATTTATTGCCTCATACAAATGGACTCACATTTCACCATCGAACCTTCATTTTACATCTACTGCCTTGGGGTTATTATATCCCTCAATTTACAGTCATTACACTTTAAAATTATTCTGTTTGCAGTCTTCAAATTAATGTCTGCGCATTGAGCAAGTTCCTAGTAGTCTAATCTACGGTCATAATAATCTATAAGTTGAGGACGAGCGATGCTGGTCACTTCCTTATTCCACAACTGTACCTAGGCGTCGTATGAATTACTCTTCAGAGAATAAACAGTTTAAATTTGTAACAGATGTCGCACTATGCGTCAGAAATGTGTTCATGCAGCTATCTTAAAAGTCGCAGTATTTATGAATGCATAAATACTACGGAAAACTATACAATGGGAAAAAAATTCTTTTCGTTACTATGACTACGACTAAAAAAGATTGAATTTAACATTTTGTTTTGTTTATAATATTATGGCATCGTATCCTCCAACTGATAAAGTATTCTCTACTACATCTCTATGGAAAAATATATTATGTGTTTTTGGATAATTAAATCAAGTTAGTTTAAGTTTTGTTAAAGAGGCATTGACTCACTTTGAAATAGCTTTTCTCACTTTGAAGTAACATGTGGTTAGTGAGAATTTCAAATGCTGTAAGTTATAAATATTTTATTTTTATGTAAGTTTTATTTATCCATTACTCTATCTCAGCCAGGTTTTATGGTACATTATACAGTATCTGACTGAAATAGAATGGCTGGCTACGCTACATCAAAACAGCCATTTATGCAAACATGTTTTTGTTATTGAGTGAAATCAAAGCAGATAAGTTATCTGTTATTCGATAGTTTATCGGTCTCTAAATCGGACATAAACTTTTGTCGTAGTAAACTGTGACAGGAAAGAGGTTCCTCGAATTAGAATTCATGTATATTCATATACTACAAAAATACACTTCATAATTTTAGTTTCTCTTCCGTTTCAAGTCACTGCAACCATTTTTCCTAAATATTAGTCTAAAAATATCTAATTTGTTAAAATTAATTTTAAATATTAATTCATAGCCTCCAGTGATAATTATCTCTGAAACAATCTGTTCTATTAATGATAAAAGGTAGAATATTTAAATGCGCCTAACATCATATAAAGTCAATTTATCGTGAGTGTGACGTCAGACGCAAACGTCATTTCTGCATAAATCTTTTTTTTAGCTCACTGCTGTCTAATTCGTAAACGTCTTGCTTTTTTTTTGGTTTTGCTTTTTTCTTCGTTTTCTTTGATAGATTTTAGACTTTCTCTTGCAAGAAGATGCTAGCAACAACAAAGAATAAACTGTAGTTGCCAAGAAATATTCCATCAAAATAAAAGCAGAACTATCAATATAAAAATAGTGAGAGTAAACATTTCTTTAGACAAACATTATGTTTGTTAAAAAGAAACGTTGGCGAGCAAAAGCAGTTTTAATTACTTAGACTGAACAATCTCATAAGCGACACATACGAAATTAAATAGCGCAGTGTGGTTTATCTGCATCTATTCAGCAGCATATAATTTATCTGAAAATAGTAAGAGAGTAATAGGCTATATTTTTATAACTTCAAAGGCATGTTGAAGTAAATGAAATTTAACATAATTCTTGCTATATATATGATGTGAAATGTTGGATCAAAAGACTACGACGACTGAATGAATACAATTGATTTATGCTATTATTTTCACAGACATCTCCAGTTAGATTTGTAAATTGTCTCTTATATCGGCAACATTTTGTTTGTTCACAATAGAATTGGAATCAGAATTGGAATCCTTTATTCTTCATTGCAATCTCTCCTCTTCTCCCACTCTCTCTCCCCCTCTCTCCCTCTCTCTCTCACACACATGCGCACATAAACACACTCATACACACGCACACACACATACACACACAAGCACACGCACATACGAACACATACGCACACACACGCTACCTCCAATGTGTTTATTCCACGCCATTTACACCCTCCGACCATGGCCACTTCCTGAAACATAATACTTTTCCTCTGATTCATGATAAACCAATTTACTCCACTTTTGAACTGTTTATATACTCGCTAATAGCTGATACAAGCCATAACTACTTTCCTCAGATCCTACAGTTTACTTAATAAGTGCTTTATTTGTTGATACGATATCAACACATTTAACATGGTGTCGTATCACACTTCCTTGAAGCATGCTCGACATCGTTTAGAGGTTACAATATTGTGTTTTCTGGGTTTGGTACGCAAAAAGGAGGACAAAATAGGAAAAAATATAAATGTCTTCTCCATACGCAGCAGCGACAAAATGAAGTACTTGTTATTGTTATTGTTGTTGGAGTAGTTTTCCTTGTTGTTATTGTTGTTGTAATTTTTATCGTTGTTAATGTAGTAGTTTTTATTATTGTTGTTGTTGTTGTAGTTGTTGAGCGAACGGTCTTCGTGCCAGTGCTCGCAGTCGGAGAAGTCCGAAACGTGGTCCTTTGCTATTCGTAAGACCCGCAGAAGAGAAAGCAGGTCAACCCCCGACACCGAGAGCATTGACGCATGGATGAATGCGCATCCAGGCTCAGCGGTTGCGTAGGAAGTCAGGGACTAGAAACAGGAAGAAAGAATGAGAGAAAGTTGGGGCGAAAGAGTACAACAGGGGTCGCTACCACCCCCTGCCGGAGCCTCGTAGAGCTTTAGGTGTTTTTGCTCAACAAACACACACAACGCCCGGTCTGGGAATCGAAACCGCGATCCTCCGACCGCGAGTCCGCTGCCCTAACCATTATTTTTGCTTTTTTGTTAGGTTTCGTAGTTGAAAAAAGCTACCAAAACTTAATTTGTAATTTTAAAAATTCAAAATTAGTGTACGACAGAGAAAATATTCAACACAATATTCTTCCCTTTCAATTTTTTTTTCCCAATCTTATTCGTCTTGCCTTTTTGCCTCAACGCAATTTAAACTAAATTAAAGGAGATACTAGACAGAGAAGGACAATAAAACAGAGCTGTTTGGGGAAAAAGTGAAAAACTAACGTGCCTGAATATGTCATCAATTGATTCATTAGAAGTATATTTTGAAAAGTAAGCTGTTTGTATGATATTTTCTTGTTAACTAACCAACAGCAATCAACATCCATTCGTTGTAACATCTTTATGTATGCATGAATGTATAAATATATGTGTGTATATGTATGAATGCGGGTATATATATATATATATAAATATATATTTATTTACACGCACATACATATAATTTATATATACATTCATAAAAATATATGTATGCATGTACATATATGTATATATATGATATATATAAATAGTTATGTATATATATATATGTATATAACCATATATATAAGCATATATATGTATATAAACATATATATATATATATATATATATATATATATATATATATATATATATATATATACTATATTTTTAAGTATAACTAGCGATATTGATTTATATGTAATTAGATAGATAGATAGATAATAGATAGATAGATAGATAGATAGATAGATAGATAGATAATAGATAGATAGATAGATAGATAGATAGATAGATCAGTGAGTCTATGCCAGTGTGTAATTTTTTCGGTTGTGTACCGAAGAATACATACGTTCCAAACATTTATTTTATACACTAACTACCGAAGACATACTTGTAGAAATATGTATTTATTTATGAATATCTAAATGCCAATGTTCGTAACATTTTGGTTGTGTAATTTATAATATGCGAATAGCTAAAAAGAAAAAATATACACTTTCTAACTATGAAAGTTTGCTTATTTGTGAATAAGCAAACGACATATTTTTTTTCCTCCAAATAAAACCCAGCGTGTTTGAAGTTTCCATCTCTGAATTCATTTTCAGAGACAGGTTTATTAATGAGTGCATTCACGCAACAAGCCTTTTGGTGAATTCACATGAGAATGATATAGTCTAGGGCAAGAAAATTTTAACAATGGCTGATTTCTTTATAATGTCTGTATTTATTTGTGCCTATGTATGTATTGTATGTATGTATGTATGCGGATAGATGGATTGGTAAGATAGGTAGATGCATTATATGTTTCTGTGTGAACGCTAGTGTGTGTATGTATACATGTGTTTGTAAAAGTAAAAATATATGCGATTTAAGAATATGAATATGATATATAAGATATATATGCATATCTCCATTTAACTATTCTTGTATGTATTTATTTCATCTCTCTAAACTTTATTTTCCATTTTACTGAGCTCTCAGCTGAAAGTTTTGCGCAAAAAGTTTCTTTCAACTGGAAAGAAATGTCCTAGACGGAGACTTTTTTCAGCAAATATCGGATGAAGCTGATGAGGAATCCTAGAGATGACTAAGAAATGGATTTTTAACGAAGAGGACTGAAGGACTGATTCTTGCTGCTCAAGAACGAGCTTTACTAACCAACTCAGTGATAAGACAGCAGTGATAAGACAGCAGCGTCACGTTTGTGTAGATTATGTGAAAAATCACCGGACACAGTTAAACATGGGTGCTCGAAACTGGCCTAAAATTATTACAAAAAATGCCATGACAAAGTAGCAGTGCGAATACACTGGGAGTTGTGCAAGAAGTTTGAACTAGAATGTTCCAACAAATGGTATGAGCATTAGGCGGCGAGCTAGCAGAAACGTTAGCACGCCGGGCGAAATGTTTGGCGGTATTTCGTCTGCCGTTACGTTCTGAGTTCAAATTCCGCCGAGGTCGACTTTGCCTTTCATCCTTTCGGGGTTGATTAAATAAGTACCAGTTACGCACTGGGGTCAATATAATCGACTTAATCCGTTTGTCTGTCCTTGTTTGTCCTCTCTGTGTTTAGCCCCTGGTGGGCAGTAAAGAAATAAGTATGAGCATTAACCTTTGCCAGTAAGAGATTGACCAGGTGAAATGCATAATGGATATTCGATTTGCAGAAATAAGAAGCTGCAACATAATCCAACAGCTGTCACTCTCTAACTGAAGTAGTTCAAAGAGCGGACCTTCATTGATGCTGCAGTACCTGAAGAACAGAATATTGTGAAGACAGATGATGAGAAAGTCGAGAATACCAAGATCTAGCGATGGTAGTTAAACGCATGCACAGAGCCTCGAAAGTGAGTGTGGTACCTATTGTAATCGGTTGTACTTGGAACCATCTCAAAGCAAGCAATTTCTAACATCAAAAGTTGCAAATATTAAACTTCATAAGAAGTACTCAGTTAATAGCAATACTCGGAACAGAACATATGTTGAAAAGGTTGTTGCGTCTCTGAGCTCCGGGATGGCGGTTTGAGGTGATATAGATAACTCAGGAGATAAAATAAGAACAAAACAACAACAACAGTAAGGAGAAGAAGAAGAAGAAGAAGAAGAAGAAGAAGAAGAAGAAGAAGAAGAAAGGGAGAAGAAGAAGAAGAAGAAGAAGAAGAAGAAGAAGAAGTGGAGGAGGAGGAAGAAGAAGAAGAAAAAGAAGAAGAAGAAGAAGAGGAAGAAGAAGAAGAGAAAGAAGAAGAAGAAGGAGAAGAAGAAGAAGAGAAGAAGAAGAAGAAGAAGAAGAAGAAGAAGACGAGAAAAGAGAAGAAGAAGAAGAAGAAGAAGAAAGAAGAAGAAGAATGATGTTGCGCTCAAAATTGACTGGATGGAATAAAATCCAAGCAGTTAATACATGGGTGATAACATCTCGTCGTTATGGAGTAGGAATCATAAAATGGCGAATGAAAGAAGTGATGAACACGGATACGAAGACAAGAAAAATGTTGACAACGCACGGAGACTTCCATCCAAAGAGTGACACTTATAGGCTGTAATTGTCCAGAAGAAAGAGTGGGAGGCGTTTGATCAGTTGCCAGGATTGTATCGAAGCAGATGAAAACAGCTTAGGCTGGTATGTAAAAAATACCGTGGAACCATTGTTAAAACATGTGACGAAGTCCGGTGTCATCAAAATTAATAATTGTGTAAAGAACGAAAATCTTAAAGGAGACAAGAACACAAAGAAATGGCATGGAAGGAGAAAAAAGTGTGCGGACAGTTTGCAAGAGATACGAACGCCAAGACAAATACAGAGGACCGGTGGCTATAGGTGAGGAGGAGGAGTAACCTGAAGATGGAGACAGAAGTACTTATATGCGCAGCGCAAGAACAGGCATTAAGGACTAACTATGTGAAGTGCAGAATCGACAACACTCAGAAGATAAAATAATAAGAACAACAACAGCAAGAAGAAGAAAAAGAAGAAGAACAACAACATCAACAAATGCTAAATGTGTATTAAGAGGAGTGAAACGGTATGGCACATCGTTAGCGGTATGGCACATCGTTAGCGCTATGGCACAGCGCGAATATAAAAGATGACATGACAATGTGAAAAGAATGATCCGTTTGGAGCTCTGTGAAAATCACGGTCTACAAAGAGCAAAGATGTGGTATGAGAAAACCCCAGGAGTCACCGAGAATGAAGATTGCAAAATTCTGTTGGATGCAATGATTCATGGCGATCAGCTGACCAGACATCGGGAGTTCTGGTGGCAAACAAAAAAGGAAGAACTTGCATGATAATCGACATAACATGTTCCGGTGACAACAGAATCAAAGAGAAAGAAGAAGAAAAACTGAGCAACTACGACGAAAGTTATGTCGGTGAGGAGACTAGACGTAATACTAACAATAATTGGCGTACTTGGAAGTATCAGCACTCAGCTACCAAAATGGATCAAAAAGATTGGTATAAATGTAAAGATAGAACGCCTACAAATTCAGCATTGCCTGGAACTGCAAGAATTCTTCGCAAGGTTCTTAGTCTGCTGGCTGTGAATAGCTGATACTTTCCATCATGCCCAGCAAAATAAGCTGAGAGTTTTCATCCCAAATGATGAGGAAATCAATATGAGAGGCATAGAGAAAATAGCAAAGTACCAGGATCAAGTCATTGAATTACAGGGGGTATGGAAAGTGCGGGTAAAATGTATCCCAGTACAGGTGCATTGGGAACCATCCCTAAATATCTGAACAGATGGATAGAGGAAATAGGCATAAAACTAAGTTTAGTACAGCTCCAGAAAACAGTGTTATTAGAGACAGCTGGGATACTTAGGAGGATTCTTGGCATTTAAGGTTACTTGGCGTAGCCCGATGTTAGGATTTTTTTCAACAGTCTTATCTGTTGTGTGTGTACGAAGATGATAATAACAATAATGATAATAATAATAAAGATGATAATAATAATATAATAATAATAATAATAATAATAATAATAATAATAATAATAATAATAATAATAATAATAATAATAACAATAATAATTAAGCTAGTACAAAAACGTATAAGCGCAGGTATGACTGTGTAGTTAAAAGAGTGCAATGGATGAGTGTATGGGTTCGAAATAACAGGCAAGTAGTACAAACATGAACCAGAGGCTGCGGAAGAGAAAAGAATTACAAGAACTTACGGGACTTCTCCATAAAGACTGAGCATATTGTTGAAGTAAGACGACCAAATGTGATCTTAGAGAATAAAATAAACAAACTGTTTAAGAACGCCATGATAGATCACTTGTCACTACACAGTCTTTATTTTCTCTCCTTGTTTCTTTCTGTGTTCCTTTCTGTGGAAGAGCGTAGGCTTGAAACGTTAAAGACTTTTTCACTTCCCGAGCGTTATAATAATAAATAATAATAATAATGAAATTATTGTATAGAGTGCTCAGGTGCACCACAACTTGTCAGAAAGTGCGTATAAAGTATATGCAGTAATGTACAAATGTCTGGAAAGCGAACAGTGTATGAGTCAGATACATGCTTGCGTGCGTATGGAGGGAAGAAAATCAGGTGTAGTGTTGGCGAATGTCAGGAAGCATGGAAGTTTTGAAGGATGCTGTGCTCCGACAACTAACAACTGATGCCGTCAGTTTGTTCCATGCTTCAGCAACTCTCAGCGTGAAAAAATTTTTCCTAAAGTCATGGGAGCTGTGCTGTTTTCTGACTTTGTAAATATACATGTGTTTGTTGTCTATACCACCTGTCTTCGTCTTTTGTATTTTTGTTTTATTTTCTGAATTCCACCCCTAGACATTGCAATACTCTATGACAGAAGAGTCGATTACAAAGAAATAGGAGAAAAAAACTGAGAAATATCAGGATCTAGCCAAAAGGCTGAAGAAACTGTGGAAGGTTAAAACAACAATTATTCCTGTGGTAATTGGTGCACTTGGCACAACACCAAAAATGTTGCAAAACTGAAAGAGATTGGAATGGAGACTCGCATTATGGGTTACAGAAAAGTACCATTCTGTATTTTACAAGAACCCCCAGAAAGATTCTTGGGAATCGAGGAGACTTGTTGGTTCCAATCCTCAAGATAACATTCCTGCTAATTAGATTAACATGTTCAAATTTGTTAGTAGTAGTAGTAGTAGTAGTAGTAGTAGTAGTAGTAGTAGTAGTAGTAGTAGTAGTAGTAGTAGTAGTAGTAGTTACCAATACTATGGAATGAAAGCAGAGGAAAGATAGTATAGACATATCCCAGAAAATGACGAAGCAACTGTATTTTGGGATATGTCAACACACACAGTTAGAAAGATCAAGGCTAATAAACTGGATGGATTTGTCGGAGGTCACCAACGGAAAAAGGATGCCTTCTAATCGACGTATCAAATGACAATGTATCTCTAAGAAAAACAGAGAAACTCTCAAAATACAAAGGTCTGGAAGTAGAGATAATCCGAATGTGGAGCTTAAAAGCAGAAACTATAAAAAACATAGAGGCAAATACGTTAAACAAAACACTAAGACTTACGAATCTATATATAACATACAGAAAATAGCATTACTAGGCACTGTACACCTCCTACGTAAAGCACTATTAATACAGTGAAAATAAAAACACTAAAACAAACCACTACACATACCCGAAGCACAAAGAGCTGTGCTCGGTAGTGCAGTGAAAGCACATTATACAAATAATACAACTGAATAACCGGTGTAAAGGGTGTTTACGTCCCCGTAACTTAGTGGTTCGTCAAGAGAGATCGATAGAATAAGTATCAGGCTTAAGTAATGTAATCGATTAGTTCGACTAAAATTCCTCAAAGCGGTTGCCCGGCATTGCCACAGTCTAATAACTGGAACAATTTTTTTTTTATGAATAAAGCAATTACTGTGTTGGAGACACATAATTAGCCATTCAAAAACACTCAAAGACTACTAACTTCATTTAGACATGTATTTGATGTCAACGTTTTCATCGTACCAACTGCAATGATGCGACACCACTGCATCCAGTTTATGAGAATATTTTGAGGTATATATATTTTGAGTTATATATATATATATATAATATATATATATATATATATATATATACTTTATTTTAAGCAGCAGAAAATTCAACAAAATCTGTTACTCTGAGTTTCTCGTTGCCGAACGGCAACGAGAAACTCAGAGTAACAGATTTTGTTGAATTTTCTGCTGCTTAAAATAAAGCATATTACTCTACCACTGGTATTTGAGTACTCTTTTTTCCACCTTGTTTCACATTTATGTGTTTACTCCGGTATATATATATATATATATATATACCGGAGTAAACACATAAATGTGAAACAAGGTGGAAAAAAGAGTACTCAAATACCAGTGGTAGAGTAATATGCTTTATTATATATATATATATATATATATATATATATATATATTATATATATATATATATATATATATATATATAATATATAATATATATATATATATATATATATAATATATATATATATATATATATATATATATATATATATATATATATTATATATATATATATATATATATATATATATATATATATATATATATATATATATATATATATATATATATATATATATTCGTTCTAGAAGGCGGCGAGCTGGCAGAACCGTTAGCACGCCGGGCGAAATGCGTAGCCGTATTTCGTCTGCCGTTACGTTCTGAGTTCAAATTCCGCCGAGGTCGACTTTGCTTTTCATCCTTTCGGAGTCGATTAAATAAGTACCAGTTACGCACTGGGGTCGATATATATATATACTCTGTTACTTGTTTCAGTCATATGACTGCGGCCATGCTGGATCACCGTCTTTAGTCGAGCAACTCGACCCCGGGACTTATTCTTTGTAAGTCCAGTACTTATTCTATCGGTCTCTTTTGCCGAACCGCTAGGTGACGGGGACGTAAACACACCAGCATCGGTTGTCAAGCAATGCTAGGGGGACAAACACAGACATACACACACACATACACACACATATATATATATACATATATACGACAGGCTTCTTTCAGTTTCCGTCTACCAAATCCACTCACAAGGCATTGGTCGGCCCGGGGCTATAGCAGAAGACACTTGCCCAAGATGCCACGCAGTGGGACTGAACCCGGAACCATGTGGTTGTTTAGCAAGCTACTTACCACACAGCCAC
>NC_042998.1:20527534-20530034 GCF_006345805.1 Octopus sinensis
CACACATTCATACATAAATATATATTCATATATATATATATATATAGATATATATATATATATATATTATGCGGACGAGCTTCTTTCAGTTTCCGTCCACCAAATCCACTCACAAGGATTTGGTCGGTCCGAGGCTATAGTAGAAAACACTTGCCCAAGATGCCACGCAGTGGGGATGAACCCGGAACCATGTGGTTGGTAAGCAAGCTACTTACCACACAGCCAATTCTGAATAATTTTAATGTTTATCAAATATATGTAAAGTATTAGATAATTGAAACCAGTATGAGAGCTTTAGGATTAAAGAATACAAGTAAAGAGAAAATTTTTCCCTAACAAAATACAGTAAATGGCTTTCTTGCGGGTCCGAATATGCCGGGAGCATATTTGAACTTGTAGCACGTTCGTATTTATATATAAATCACTGCTAAGCGTTGTCATTCAGTATTTTATGTACGGCGAACTGCTGAATAGCACAACCAGTCATTGAACGATGATGGGGATATCATAAGAGAAACATGTCTTTCGTGTCATTTCGCAGCGTCTGCCTTTCTCGCCTCTGTTGCTGCTGCTGCGGAGGAGATAACCACCCCGAAACACATGCATCTAACAATTTCCACTTAACAAGTCATTCACAAAGTTTGGATCGAGCTGTCTTTACGCTACATGAAACTTTCCGAAAATACCATGCCACGAGATCGAACACAGAACCACGTAGTTGCAAAATGAGCTACTTAACCACGCGGTTGATCCCGCTTAAAAGAATATCGGCAAACTTTTCACCAATACCATCTCAGAATTATAGATTGTGTTGTGTAATAATCAAACTATTTATAGCAAACGATTTTCGGATGCAATAACGTCACTTATTATTGCCGATCAATAAATATGCTAATGGTTGCACCAATTCCAGTATTTTTTCGAAATTCTGCTGCTTCGGAATAATAATCGTATTTATTCTTGTCATATTCACACACAGTCTTCTGCTTGCGTTGCATTTTCGCCTTCATCACATCATCATCATCATCATCATCATCATCATCATCATCACCACCATCATCATCACCATCATCATCATCATCATCATCATCACCATCATCCTCATCATCATCACCACCATCATCATCATCATCATCATCATTACCATCATCATCATCACCATCATCCTCATCTTCACCACCATCATCATCATCATCACCACCATCATCACCATCATCATCATCATCATCATCATCGCCATCTTCCTCTTTATTTTACCTCTATATCATCATCGTCGTCATCGCCGTCAGCATCATCATAATCATCTTCCTGGCTATTATTATCGACTTCATCTTTTCACAAGAAATATACTTTCTTTCATTTTATTTCCTTGATACACATCTCAAAAACCACTTCATGATATTTCCATGCTGATGTTAATGCTGCTGCTGCTACTACTACTACTACTACTACTACTACTACTACTACTACTACTACTACTACTACCGTTACTACTATTGTTACTACTATTACTGTTATTACAACTATTGCTATTACGACTAATACTACTATAACTATTACTACTACAACTACTACTACTACAACAACTACTACTATTACCGCTGCTACTATTGCTACTACTATTATTACTACCACTACTACAACTACTACTTCTACTGCTAATACTACAACTATTGCTACTATTACTGCAGCAACTACTATTACTACTACTACTGTTTTTACTATTACTACTGATATTACTACTACTATTACTACTATTATTACTACTATTATTATTACTACTATTACTACTACTACTACAACTACTACTGCTACTACTACTACTACCACTATTACTACTATTACTACTACCACTATTACTACTACAACTACTACTGTTGCTACTACAATTACTACTACTACTATTACTACTACAACAACTACTACTACTACTGCTGCTACACAACAACTACTACTACTACTACTACACTACTACTGCTACTACTACTACTACCACTATTACTACTATTACTACTACCACTATTACTACTACAACTACTACTGTTGCTACTACAATTACTACTACTACTATTACTACTACAACAACTACTACTACTACTGCTGCTACTACAACAACTACTACTACTACTACTACTACTACTACTATACTACTACTACTATTCGAAATCATTTTGTTTAGTCTATTGGCGGCCAGTTCCTTACTCTTACCGATGACGCTGTAAATATATTTCGCTTCCTTTACCGAATTTCGTTAAACTATGTTTTTATGTCAATGGATGTTACGTAATTCAATACTGTGTTGATAGTTGTTGTTGTTTTTGTTGTTATTGTCATTGTTTTGTTTTGTTTTGTTTTTTTCGTGTGTCTGTTTCCTCATACTCGAATCTGAATAAAAAAGCGTCATCGTTCTTTTCTATGTTTGCTTGTATTTCTCTCTCCCTCTTTCTCTCTCTCTCTTTCTTTCTTTCTCTTTCTTGCTCTCTCTTTCTCTTTCCCTTTC
>NC_042998.1:20532534-20535034 GCF_006345805.1 Octopus sinensis
GTATCCCTTTATTAATGACTTCGTGACATCTGTTATCACAGGATTGTATTAATTTCTTGCAAAATGATGGAGTAATAGTGTTCCATTCGTTTTTCAATTATTCTCAGAGTTCATCCTGGTTCTTTGTATTTCTCCTTCGCACCCCATCTCCAGTAATCTCCCAGACGTTTTCTATAGGGTTGAGATCGGGACTTTGGGGTGGCCAGTCCGTGAGATCAACTCCTTCATCACTCAAAAAATCTTTGACTCTCTTCGCAGAGTGACAGAGAGCGTTGTTCTGCACGATAGTGGAGGCGCAATGGCCCAGTGGTAAGGGCAGCGGACTCGCGGTCATCGGATCGCGGTTTCGATTCCCAGACCGGGCGTTGTGAGTGTTTATTGAGCAAAAACACCTAAAGGTCCACGAGGCTCCGGCAGGGGATGGTGGTGATCCCTGCTGTACTCTTTCACCACAACTTTCTCTCACTCTTTCTTTCTGTTTCTGTTCTACCTGTATTTCAAAGGGCCGGCCTTGTCACTCTCTGTGTCACGCTGAATACCCCCGAGAACTACGTTAAGGGTACACGTGTTTGTGGAGTGCTCAGCCACTTACACGTTAATTTCACGAGCAGGCTGTTCCGTTGATTCGGATCAACCGGAACCCTCGTCGTCGTAACCGACGGAGTGTTTCATCATGTTCTGCACGATGATAGGAGGTCGAACTGGAAGGGCATGCTGTCTGAGAATCTGCTTGTAGATTTCAGCATTGACAGTCCCTTGTAGGCGAATAAGTGAACCAGAACCAGCAGCAAAGATCCCTCCCCATACCATCAACGCTGCCTTCTCCATATTTCACCGTCTTTTTCACCCATGCATGACATAACCTTTCGCCACTTCATCGGACGTCTCGCCATCGGAACCAATCACATTAAACTTTGATTTATCGCTAAAATGAACCTGCGAATCTTAACTGTTCTTCTGTCCAAATGACATGTTCGTGAGCGAAACGAAGACGGGCTCTTTGGTCCTTCTTGGAGATCAGAGGTCTCTTTGCCGGTGCCCGAGCAAGCAACCTAGAACCTCGTAATCTCCGAGAAACTGTTTTGCATGATACGTTGACATCGGAAGTGGGGCTAAACTTGCAGGATATCTCAGCAGCACTCATAAACCTATCCTTCAGTGACATTCTAACCATAATACGATCCTGTCTTGGTGAAGTTTTACGCTGTCTATCGGTTTGGGAGTTTAGCATCTATCTATCCTGATGACTTAAAACGAACTATAATTCGTTGCACAACACATCTAGAACTTCCTACAGTATTTGTTATCAGAACGTTTGGCTTGCCCTTTTGGTGAAGGAATACAATCCTTTGTTTTTCATCACAGGACACCGGTCGTCTCTCACAAGCCGCCATGTTGACAGTTAAATATTACCCAGGGTTATAATTCTACTCCATTACTGAAAACTAATCGTGTCAAATACCGTCAAATAAAACAGGTTTCAAATTTTGGCACAAGTCTAGCAATTCCGAGTTTTGAGGGTTAGTCGATTACATGAATCCCAGTTGCCAACTGCTACTTGATTTAGGCCAGCGTGTTCGAGGTGAGGATTAAGTCGATTACATCGACCCCAGTGCTCAACTGGTACTTAATTCTATCAACCCCGAAAGTATGAAAGGCAAAATCGACCTCGGCGGAATTTGAACTCGGGTCGATTTCAGTGAAAGCAATGTAAGGCTCTTGAAAGGCATCTAGATGTAGCTGGCAGAAACGTTAGCACACCGGTCGAAATGCCTAGCGGTGTTTTGTCTGCCGCTACGTTCTGAGTTCAAATTCCGCCGAGGTCGACTTTGCCTTTCATCCTTTTGGGGTCGATAAATTAAGTACAAGTTACGCACTGGGGTCGATATAATCGATTTAATCCGTTTGTCTGTCATTGTTTGTCCCCTCTGTGTTTAGCCCCTTGTGGGTAGTAAAGAAATAGGTATATTGCACATCATTTGGATAATGAGGACTACGTAATGTGATGCGTGTTTTTCAGAGATATGGTGTAGCAACAACGGTGGGGTATACCCACACATCCTCTCCTCGGTGGTTTTAACTGGCAATCCATCAAACTTGACTCTGAATCAAATAAAACTAACATGGCTCTATATAAGCCAGTGAAAGATTCTTTACATAGCGATTCGACCCGCTAGAAACAGCAGTTAAAATACATTTCTCAAATCACACCAAGTTATCTTTAAACAAAAGCGAAAGATACATTGGTCACAAAGTTTGAAAATAAGATCAGATGGCCATGATTGGAATGCTTTTGATCGTAGAGATCTTTTCCGTGAGCTCTTACTTGCGGTTGCACAACAACAGCGATTAAGATCGAGGTAAAACCTCATCAGTTATTGTACTGTCCGTAATGATTATATCTTATGCTCAATTTTTTTCTTAATGACCAAAATCCAGTTGAAGCCATCGAATCATATCTCTCTTTTACTTACTCTTTTATTTGTTTCAGTCATTTGAC
>NC_042998.1:20540034-20560034 GCF_006345805.1 Octopus sinensis
GATGCTTCCTAGGGCTATATAGTGGTGGTGTAATTCCCTTTACGGGACTGTCACGTTATGTTGACATTATACAACCACTCTATTATACTCTGTCATTGATTATTTTTCATGCGTTGTGTCCTGGGTTGGAAAGATTGTAAAGAAAATCTATGGTGTTGTTTCAAGTGTTGATACCACCTTGCGTTGTAAAAAATAAATTGCACAGTGTATGAAAGTAAACCAGTAGTTATCGACATTATAACGACATGACGCAAGATTGGTTTAATGGAAAATCGGAAAAACTATTTTTACTCAGAATTTCACTTAACCGATCATTAGACAGAAGCGAACGTTTGGAACATTAAAATGGATTACAAATGTTTATAACTGGTGCAATGATTGGACAGGGGATTATGGCTTTTCAAAATTACTGGAATTACCTGCATGAAAATGATAACGGATTCTAGTAATTTTGAAAAGCAATAACACCTCCCACCTGTCCAATCAGCTTTTAATGTTTCTCTGATGAGTTACTAAATAATTACCACTGCACCTTTTATAAACATTTATTAAACTACTGTATTGTTCAAGGTCGATTATCTGCAACTCTGAGTAACAGTTTGTGAAATTCTTGAGCTTCAATAAAACATTACACGCACGCACACTCACACACATATACAAATATACATTGACATACACGCGCATGTTCACAGACACGTATCATAAGGTTTGTGTGTGTGTGTGTGTGTAAATATAATATATATTATATATATATATATATATATATATTATATAATATATATATATATATATATATATATATATATACTTATAGGGTTATTGGAATATTACATATATGCCATTATGACTAAAAAGTGGATTTACAACTTCAATACCCATACATATCAAGCATCTATTTTCTTTCCTCCACCTTACTCTCTATTTTGTATCACATCTAAACTAACTATGACTTAACTATCCTCTCACACCGTCTCCGATGAAAGGATATAATTAATAAATATCCTAGGAACAGCTGTAAGACCTTCTATCTATAAATGCTCTAATATCTACACAGCCTTGGTTTTTTTTACCATATTACGCAAAACAATTCTTATATATATAGTTAATCCAAACAAGAAAACAAAAAAACACAACAACGCAAGGACGTGGAACAAATAAAGTATTATTGGACGCTCAGGAAAGAAGGGAAGAAGGAGGGTTTAACGTTTCGAGCGGAGCTCTTCGTCGGAAACATAGGAGAAGGGAAGACAGAGGAAACAAAATCGCCAGTGGTACTCACGAGGTCACATATATATATATATATATATATATATATATATATATATATATATATATATATATATATATATATATATATAATATATATACAGTTAAATGCATAATATATATGAATATAATTGTACTCTGCGTGGATTTATTCATTTGTGAGATAAACAGTGTTTACACCGCCAAATCCCAATTTATTTCAAATGTACACATCAGCGAATTGAGAATAAATGACTGGTAATGAAGTTAAGTGTGTTAACAGCGTTTTCATCTGATCACGTTGTCGTTGAAGCAACTGTCATTTATCTTGTATCGGGAGAGGAAGTTAATTCTCGATAAATTTTTTAAATTAGTCATGTTCCATCAAAAAGAAATTAGTTTGCTGTTGAGATAATCAATCTTTCCGGGTATTTTTAAATTCTCAGTTCTTTGTCGAGAGTACTGTGGTGTAGAAATGTAATTCAAATTTCCCTTATACATAAACATGTATCCCGTTTAACACATGTGTAACACGATGTATTGAGCGAACATTCGTGTTTTTGTGCCCCAAAATAAATTAAAGACGTCAATAATGAAAGACGTCAATAAATTAAAGACGTCAATAAATGAAATACGTCAATAAATGAAAGACGTAATTGTTCCAACACGGTGGCTGAGCATGTGAAAAGCACAAAAACACCATATGTGAACTCGGAAACAAACAATACAAACAAGAAATGTGTACAACTCGATGACTAAGTATTCCAGTTCCGCCCAGTATAATCACTCCCGAAGCATTCCGAAGCTTGTTTCTACGACAATAGTGTTAACAATATTACAGATGGAAAAAACAGTCTCTGATTGAAATCTCGAACGTACAGCAAAAGAATACTTGGAGACGTACGAAGATTATCTCTTTAGTTTAATAAGAACTGTATAATTTAAAGCAGCACGAATGATCCCCTACGAAAGATAATCTCAGATTTTAAAAACCTGATAAAATCTAAATTTATATTTGCAAATGAAACAAGGATTTTATGCATACAACAGCTTAGGAAATCCTCACGTAACAACCAACAGCAACAAATATTTGGAAACCAACACCGAAGGACAACAGAAAGCCACAAAATATAACAGCCAAGATAAACTTAAATACCGCAGTAAAAACAATTTTTATTTGAACAGATGGGCGATAAAAACATTCTCAAAAATTTTCGTAAATGTAAATTCATTAATCCTGCTAAAAGGAATTTTAAAATAGTGAGTACAACGACCTTAGCTAAAGTAAAAGCTGACGACATACGCAAGTCAATGAATTTGAACCAATGAAATAATAACATAGTTATCACGTGGTTCAATATCATTGAAATCGAAGATAATGCAGATTCAACCAATTCAACAGCATTAACTATTTGCTGTCAACATACCAGTTGTGTACTGGTATCGATATAATCGACTGGCCTCCTCCCCCAAAATTTCTGGCCTTGTGCCTAAAGTAGAAAAGAATAAGGTAGTATCTTCTTCAAAAAGTATCTTAGTCTTCATACAATACACAAAAATGACCTAAATCATTTCAGATAATCATGCATTACACACGTGTCTTCGTTTTGGCGCGCCAAACTACCGGAAATAATTCTGCAGAAAATAATTCTCTGCAGTGAATTTTGCCGATTAGAGAACATAGCTATTTAAATTTGAATTTAAAATAATAAGGGTGAAAAACTGAATATTAATTTGATTAATATCAATTTAAAACCAGTGGTCTAGCATATTGAAAACTCTGAAGTTTCAGAAAAAATTATATTACATACACATAAGAGGAAAGGTGACCCCAAGTGTAATAGGTAGAACTGTATACATGTTTAATCTCATGCGGACGTCCCGTGTAAAGTTCTTCAAATTACATTTGCAAAGACGATCACACTGATAATTTGCGGACAATTACGTAAATGATTACGTAAGCGATAACAAAGAAACCAGGTTCGTGATTTATCTATATTTTGTATCTTTTCATTTGTCTTGCTCGCTTACGTTCTGGCGTTTACTAAATTTTCTTGAGAACATTCTTTTCTTAGTGGTAAGACCCTAGCGGATCTTCTTCTAGCATAATTGGATGTTCACTTACAGGTCATCCCTCATATATGTGTATGCATATATATATATATATATATATATATGTGTTGTGTGTGTGTGGTAGTGTGTGTGTGTGTGTGTGGTGTGTGTGTGTGGTTTGTGTGTGTGTATATATATATATATGTATATATATATATATATATGTATATATATGTATATATACACTACCGTCAGAAATTAATTAGCACCCTTGATTTGCTCTTCACTCAATGTATGTGCTGTCACCTAGTGGCCATATCTCGAACTATTGCTTTGTTGCGAGTTCACTGTTGCGCAGAACGATGACGTAACTTTGTTTGCAGAGCAGTTTGAGAGTCTACAGCCTTATGATGTTGACATAGCAGTGCAACAACTTGGAGTGCGGATGCAGAAAATCTTCCTTTGTTTAATAGATATAGGTAGCGCCTCGCAAGGACCGAAATCACACCATACTAAGTTTTCTCATCGCGTAAGATGTTTTGAACAGCTCATAGGTTAATTGATTTAACCTATTTAATGTAGAAATTTGAGAAGTGCTAATTAATTTCTGACGCAAGTGTATATATATGTATATATATATATATATTATATATATATATATATATATATATATATATATATATATATATATATATATACATATATATACATATATATCATTTGTGAACCCATAGAAAACGAGCCTCCACCAACTATTCTGACTATATGTTTGTGCATACCTTTGAATGCAGTGTATACCAGAAGGTTTGCAAATCTAACAGAGGCCTCAAAAGACATTTTAAGATCCACAAAGATCAGAACTTATCTACAGTTCTTGGATGTGCAATCTATGTGGGTGTCTTTTCAGAACATGGTCTGATTTAAAAAGCCACATCAGATGCGACGATGGTTCTAAGGTGTAGGTACAGGAAGTGGTCAAACTGTGCATAGATATGTTTCTTTATTAGCAACACAGGGCTGCACACAGACAGGACAAAATTACGAGGTAGAGCTTTTCTTTTGGGGGTAAAAGAAGGGGGTTTGGTTTTCGATCAAAAGGGATCGTAAATGGAAAGAAAGAGGACAAAAAAGGGGGGGGTATAAAAAAATTTTTTTTAAGGGGGGAGGTCAGGAAAAAAAAGGGAAAGGAAAAAAAATTGATCAATAGGGATCGTTATCACAGAAATGTCAATATGAATTGTAAAGGGGAGGACAGGTGAGGTTTACCCGTGGAAAGAAAAGCCTACGGAAAAGACCACTGTAACCTCGAGATATATAGATAGATAGATAGATAGATAGATAGATAGATAGATAGATAGATAGATAGATAGATAGATAGATAGTTAGATAGATAGATAGATAGATAGATAGATAGATAGATAGATAGATAGATAGATAGATGATAGATAGATAGTAGATAGATAGATAGATAGATAGATAGATCCCTCCTGAATCTTAAGCCCGCTTTCTCCGGGTTCTGTGATGCATATACACCCTACTCCCATTGGACGGGATACCCGTCGCAGGATTATTCGTTTTTGCCAACTGAGTGGACTGAAGCAACACGAAGTGAAGTGTTCTGCTCAAGAATACAACTCAGTACAGGAATCGAAACTACAGTCCTAAGATCATGAGCCCAATACTCTGACCACTAAGCTGTAGCCCCCAAGGTGTTGTATGCATATATATGTGTGTGCGTGTGTGTGTATGCATCTATGTATGTATGTATGTATATATACACATACATATATATATATCCACACACGTACACACATATATATGTGTGTGTATATATATATATATATATATATATTATATATATGTATATATATATGCACACGCACTCATGCACAGACACACAAAGTTGTTCTCATTAGCGTACAGTAGCAATAAATTCTTGGAAGAAATCTTTTCATTACCAAGATGTAGATGCGAAGATGTTGGCTCAATAGACATTCTGAAATCAGCCAATAATTCTAATAAATTTTCTCGCTTCTGCAATAAAAGATCTTAAAAGAAAAATACAAAATGACAACTTTCACTTGTATTGCATTCATTCACAACTGTTGCTTTCAGCATCTGCAAATTTGAATGCGTGCCATCGTGCTTTTCTGGTTAGCAAGTCGGTCGGCAATAAAACTTAAGCAAGATATCAAAGCCAGTTACCATAAAACCCCTTACACTTATTTACATTGGTAGTTCATTAGAACGATGTAGGGGGCGCAGTGAGTGAGAGATAAATACGCAGACGGTATCTGACTGAAGGATAGATAGCAACTGACAAACTTAGTGCTCTTTATATTGGACGATAATAAATAAACCTAGGAAGAGGTAAATCATAGCAGCATGTTTAAATGGCAGAGGAAAAAAATCTAAATAATCTATTTCTTTCAAAGTAATGAGGGACTTAGAAAAGAAGAGAACAGTAAACAAAAGATAAAAGAAATTAACGAAGGAACGTACGGACATGTTCGGGGAATAATTTTCTTCTTAGATCTTAGTTCTTAAATTTTATTGATACAGTTAATACCATCAGAAATCGATTTGAAAGAGCTATTACATCCTACCCTGCTGTTTTTATAAACCCGTTAGCGTCTAGGTGATAGCGATAAAGCCATTTCTAAACGACTTAAGTTCCAAAAATAACTGAGATGGTGAAATTTTGTGTTGTCTACCAGAATCTTACCATCAGCCGACTACAGAGTCTCTACGTGATAGTTCGACCTGCTTAAAATAATAGTCGAATCTCTTTCCTATAACACATCCACTTCTTTGAAAGGAAATATAATATTTTGTATAGTGCAGCTTGGGTCACAGTGTATCTTCCTTATAGCTTTCAATTGTTTCAGTTATTTGACCGTGGCCATGCTGGGGCAACACCTTGACGGGTTTTTACTTAAACGAACTGACTCCTGTACTCATTTTTTTTAAAGTCTGGTATTTATTCTGTTTGTCTTTTGCCGAAACCCGGCTGGATTATATAGTAGTAATGGATGGATGCTAACACAAAGATACACACGATGATATATATATATATATATGCGCAGGCGTGGCTGTATGGCACGCAAATACGATTTTGCGATAATCGCGGACCCATCTCTATAATTTAAAGAAACCCCCGACATATCATATTTAATATCACATTAAATTAAACAAAAAACTATTTGAGATAAATTGTTCATATATGTAGAAAAAAAACTAATTATTCTCAAAATAAATACAATTTTTTCAGGCAATAATATCTAGTGCATTTCTAAAAGACACATTACCTCACGGAATCCCAAAATTCTTTCACAGAATCTTAGTTCTCAGGACTCACATTGAAAAGCGCCGGCGCAGAGGCTTCCCATCTTGGCTTCAATCATCATGTGTTTGTGAAGAGATCACCAGAGATGTGTATTTACTTTCGTTTAAGGCTGTATTACTTATTAATCGTGGTTTCGCGATTCTATGCATATTGAGCTGCAATAATAATACCCAGAAATATATTTCAATCCTTGAAGATAAATTTATTCCATGTTATGACGCACTTGTCATTTTACTGATATAAACTATCGGTTTTAGTATGATAAGGCGCTGGAGCATTGCATCCATGAAAATTGGACTACGACCATAACAGAACCTTCCAATTCACAGGAAATAATAATCGTTCAAAATCTTTGGCTTCTAGTCAAAGGAGAGCTTTTCAAAATTGTCATTCAAATACACAGACTCCCCTAAAAATTATTTGCTACTATATATATATATATATATATATATATATAACGGGAAGCTTTATGAAAATAAACAAAAGACGAAGGCAGGTGGAAAACAAACGAACAATTGTATTAGTATGGCGCTCAGGAAATATAAATAAAACAAGTCTTTAACGTTTCGAGCCTACGCTCTTCAACAGAAAAATACACAGAGAGAGAAAAACACAGAAAGAAGGAGAGAAAAAAATGCGTGCAGTAGCTAACGAATCAACATACAGTAGTCCCTCGATTATCGCAGGTGTTATGTCCGAAAAACCCCGCGAAGTAGAAACAGTACTGTACTGTATATTTTTTTTTTTTATTTTTATAATTTGTATATACTTATTTTGTGGAGACGCGTGGCTTAGTGGTTAGGGTGTCAGCATCGTGATCGGAAGATTGTGGTTTCGATTCCTAGACTGGGCGGCGCGTTGTATTCTTGAGCAAAACACTTCATTTCACGTTGCTCCTGTCCACTCAGCTGGCAAAAATGAGTAACGCTGCGATGGACTGGCGTCCCGTTCAGCTGGGGAACACATACACCATAGAAACCAGGAAACCGGGCCCATGAGCCTGGCTAGGCTTTAAAAGGGCGCATTTATTTTATATATTTATTTTATTATATATGCAAAACAACAACATGCAGGAATGGTCGTGACATCTGGCACTTGACTGAGGAAAGAAGGCCACAAATAACCCGTCTTTTTTTTTTTGCCCTTTTAATTGTTGTTTCTCTTGTCCGCCTTTGTATCGTCTATCGGTCCGAATGTTTTTATTGTCCTCTATTGCGTTTTTGTTCCATTTTTATATTTATATATACATATAGCGGCGCACGTATACACTTGTGCTCACCTTATAATAGGTATGTATCTAAATTTTGTACCACTCTTACTCTATCTTTTAGTCCCCCGTCTAACTTTCTTTTTTATTTCTCTCACTCCCCGCTCTCACATTTTTTGGCCCTCACTTTCTTTACCTCCCACTATTTCCCACTCGTTTATTTCCCCTGTACCTTTCTCTTTGTCTCTGATTTTTCTAATCCTTCAATCCCACTGTCCCCTACCCATCTCTCCTCCTTCCACGAGACCAGTGTTCGGCCAGCCATGATCTTTCTTTCTTGGACTGACCGCTGACCGCCAACACCTCTTATGTCCATCTCCTATGTTCCTGCCTTTAGGCATTCACTTCATACACGCCAGCTCAATTTGCTTTGTTCTCAGTCGAAACACACCTGTTGTTATTTCTTGTTGTTTGTATTCGTAATTGTGTATCATGTTATCCGGGGGGGGGGTTTTGTCTTTGTTGCCGTACATATTCACTAAATTTCTTACAATGAGGTCTAATGCTCTTAGCTTAGACTTTTGCGGGGACACCCAGATCGAAACATCTCAAGAAAAAATACCCGAAATGGTCGTGACGTCTGGCACTTGACTGAGGAAAGAAGACCACGAATGACCCGTCTTTTTCTTTTGCTTGTCCATCTAATTGTTGGTTCTCCTGTCCGCCTTTGTATCATCTATCAGTCCGAATGTTTTTTTTATTGTCCTCTATTGCGTTTTTGTTCCATTTATTTATTTATTTATATATATATATATATATATATATATATATATATATATATATATATAATATATATAATATATATATATTATATAAATAAGGATAATATCGATATTTAAATATCGATATTATCAAGTGGCCAGCATGGGAAAAAATACCATACAAAGGTAATAATTTTTTTACAACTAAAAATAAGGTGTCTGAGAGACACCACCATGCCGAAATAGCAGTCAAATCCCTGACTCTAAAAACCACGTTAAATGTTCATATCACACATGAGATAAGACTGCTAGTCTATTTTGTCCCTCTGTCTTATCTCATGGTGCGATATGAACATTTAACGTGGTTTTTAGAGTCAGGGATTTGACTGCTATTTCGGCATGGTGGTGTCTCTGAGACACCCTTATTTTTAGTTATATATATATAATATATATATATATATTATATATATATATGATATTGATTCTCTATTCAATTCTTTCTTCTAAAGGCACAAGGCCTGAAATTTCGAGGAGGGACTAGTCGATTTCATTGACCCCTGGTGTTCCACTTGTACTTAATTTATCGACCCCGAAAGAATGAATTAAAAATTCGACCTCGGCGGAATTTGAACTCAGAACGTAGTGGCAGACGAAATACAGCTAAGCATTTCGCCCGGCGGTGCTAACGATTCTGCCAGCTCGCCGCCTTACCTTTAAAAGAAATCTTTCAGCGAACTGTAGCAGTTATGAAGTTACATAAATCGTCTAACAATAAGTTATCGTTGACTTAATCGAACAAATGTCCTGTGACCAGATGTCTTGTGACCAGTTATAAACTTGTATAGCTATTGTATGCCTCAGCCATCTTGAGTCAATGTAATCCTTCTGTTCCTAAAATGGTAGTCTGTGACTTCATGAATAATTTGGCTATTTGTTTACTCGCAAATAGAAAGGCAACATAGAGACTTCAATATTGGTTCACCAAACAGATGGTACTTATTTATTTATTTATTTATTTCACCATGAATCAGTTCGTATCCAGCTGATCCATGATCAAATGTGTTTCAGTTATGACATCCTCCATCTTGACTTTTGTATACCTACATAAAACTAAATGCTCCAATGTTATTGGCTCACCAAATGATAGGTAGATGGTGGCTTCTCCGTTGGTCACGGCGATGTGTTATTCAATCGCTTATTTAAATAAGTTCATGTTCCATAAATGAACGTCTTAGTGGCTGAGTAAGTCACAAACACGTGATTCTCAGACTGAGTTGCGTAACGCAAGTATGATGGCGTAACTCAAGTACCGTTTTGTTTCTCTGAAAGAGGGGATAATTTCAATAAAACAAGAATCTATTATGTTTGGTATTTAAGATAACTTTATTCGTCTTTATTTCTTTATCGTCTACACTTTACGTATTTCAGACTTTAGACTGCAGCCATGCTGGGTCACCGCCTTGAAAAAGTTTAGTTGAATGAATCAAACCCATTACTTAGTTTTTTTAAGCTTTGTACTTATTCTGTCATTCATTTTTGCCGATCCGCTAAGTTACAGAGATGTAAACACAGCTACACCAGTTGTCAAGCAATGGTAGCGGACTAAAACTCAAACACACACACACACACACACACACAAACAAACAAACAAACACACACACACGCATACATGTGGGGTGTGTGTGTATGTGTTGTATTCATTCTGCTCGAGAATGTGTGTGTGTCTTTGTGTCTGTGTCTATTCCCCTCCACCGTTTGATAACCGGTGGTGGTGTGTTTACGTCCACGTGACTTAGCGGTTCGCCAAAAGGGAATGATCGATTAAGTACTAGGATTTGAAAACGAATAAGTCCTGGGGTCGATTTGTTCGACTAAAACCCTTCAAGGTGGTGCCCTAGCATGGCCGCAGTCAGATGACCGAAACTAATGGTGTCGTTGTTTATTTGAGCCAACCACTGGTTCACTCCCTTGGCAATCCCGCCAGCGAGAGTGACAAGGGAGTGCACTCGGTCAGACTGAATATAACAAAATTGCGAACTTGTTAACCGCATAGCCATATAGACACCCACTTCGACACATCGCAACAGAATAAATAAACGAAAAGGAAAATGAAAACTGAAAATCCGTTTTATTATCTCTTTGATGTTGGCTTCAAGTGGATTTTGTGTTGTTGACAATTGTGTCGAGGAGATAGAACAAAAGTGTCTAGCTTTTTGTTATTTTTTTTTCTAAGAAATCTTATTGCGATATGAAATCCGTAAATGGAATTGAAAAATGTAAAGCAAATAAAAATTGAACTAATTAACTTTATCTTATTTTACATTGTTGTCGCCCTTATATGTTTTTCAGTATTGTTCCTAATCTTGTCTCTAAAGATATATCTAAAATGTCATTTTCTGTTTATGGAAACGAATGAAGTTTTAACCTTTTTATATATTCTGAGGAAAAAGGTCAGCGGTCATTAAAGCGAAATTTCAGTATTTAAACACACAAAATAGAATTATTTATAATTTAAAGTTAAAAGAAAGAAATAATGAGTCTGGTTATTAGATAAGTGAAGTTTATGTACCTCGGGGCTCAAAAGTGATGGAAGGCAGGAGATTGAACTGGATGCTGGAATTACAGGTGCTGGCACAGTAATGTGCCCGCTGTGGTATTCGATCCTCAAAAGAGGTGAGGTTGGTAAAAAGTTAAGCTCGTTGTCTTCGATTCGGTTTTTGAGCTTATCCTCATGGATGTTGGGTAATGACTGAAGACGTACGATCGCAAATACTACTGGTCGAAAAGAAGTTCTTCTGAAGGATCTCTGGAGTACAGTTACTCTTGAGAGTTCATAGTTTAGAGATAAGAAGGCCTCTCCAGGTCGAGCCGCTATTTCTCCGAATTGAGTAGCTCCGATATTTTGGACATGTTATTAGAAATTCGTAGGAAAAAATCACAAAAAAAATCGCAGGAAAAAAATCACACAACTGGCAGGAGACCTAGGGATAGAATAAGAACACGATATAAGGCGGTGAGCTGGCCGAATCGTTAGCACGCTGGGCGAAATGTGTAGTCCTATATTTTGTCTGCCGTTACGTTCTGAGCTCAAATTCCGCCGAGGTCGACTTTGCCTTTCATCCTTTGGGGTCAATTAAATAAGTACTAGTTACGCACTGGGGTCGATATAATCGACTTAATCCGTGTGTCTGTCTTTGTTTGTCTTCTCTGTGTTTAGTCCCTTGTGGGTAGTAAAGAAATAGGTATTTCGTCTGCCGTTACATTCCGAGTTCAAATTCCGCCGAGGTCGACTTTACCTTTCATACTTTCGGGGTCGATTAAATAAGTACCAATTACTCACTGAGGTCGATATAATCGACTTAATCCGTTTGTCTGTCCTTGTTTGTCCCCTCTGAATTTAGCCCCTTGTGGGTAGTAAAGAAATAGGTATTTCGTCTGCCGCTACGTTCTGAGGTCAAATTCCGCCGAGGTCGACTTTGCTTTTCATTCTTTCGGGGTCGATTAAATAAGTACCAGTTACGCACTGGGGTCGATATAATCGACTTAATCCGTTTGTCTGTCCTTGTTTGTCCCCTCTGAATTTAGCCCCTTGTGGGTGGTAAAGAAATAGGTATTTCGTCTGCCGCTACGTTCTGAGGTCAAATTCCGCCGAGGTCGACTTTGCTTTTCATTCTTTCGGGGTCGATTAAATAAGTACCAGTTACGCACTGGGGTCGATATAATCGACTTAATCCGTTTGTCTGTCCTTGTTTGTCCCCTCTGTGCTTAGCCCCTTGTAGACAGTAAAGATATAAGAATAAGAACAAGATGGTTGAATTCTATCCATATTTTCAGTTGGTCATGCTTAGGAATCTAGACGGAAATGTAATGACGGTTGCTTTTGATGTGACCCAATGGAGGATGTGCTTCGAGACTCCCACCACCACTACGTTCCTCCCAGTAATAGTAGGAGGAGACGATGCATGGACAGATGTTTTTTTTTTTTTAATTGTGAGATATTTCACTAGATTTTTAATCATATCAAAATAACAAACGTTAAGATTTTTCTAGCAACTTATGTCCTACGATCCATTGCGAAGTTAAATTACTATTGAAAATTTCGTCTTGGTATCATGTATAACAGCAAAACGACCTCAACCTGACAGCACCAATACTTCTCTACGAAACTCTGAGTAATCACTCAAGCTGCAAAGAATCAGCAGCCAAATTTCTCTCAACGTGTACTTCTCCTCTTGAATGGATAAATATACGTTGGATAATGTGGCTTTGGGTGCACAGCGAGATAAAAGACAGGTTGCTAAGGCTGAAATGCCTTTCATAATATATCTGCTCAATCAGCGCTGACTTACGGTTTAAAAAGCAACAACAGCTTTTGTCTTAATATGGCGATAATAGCAACAGTGCTCCAAATACTTACAGCTGTGAATTAAACCGCACATAGTACCGTTGGAACTATTGAGTCTTGGTCGCGGGATTCCGCGTTGTCTTTCGCGATTGAATCGCTGCAATGTAGAGCAGCATCTGCTCGGTGGAAGAGGTGAATGGCCGCCTAACGGAACCATTTAATGTCATGCTCTCTGTCCGTCAGCGTTGTTGTCTCTCATCTTTTCTGTACGTACGGACACTTGAGCTACTATTGCAGAAACTAGAAACGTTTATAGGGCACCCTGCGTGAATTAGGCGAGAAAGATGTGTGTCGGCGTGCGTGGATGACCTCATAGTATCGGACAGCAAAACAACGTTGAGGTGATCAGCACTGCCCGAAAGGATTAGCAATAATCAATAAAAAAAAAATGTAAGTGAGTCTGCAGCTTAATACCTGAAGACGCATGTCCATATCGTCCAACATGCCGTGATTGCCTGAGCTGGAAGCACTCCGTCGGTTACGACGATGAGGGTTCCGGTTGATCCGAATCAACGGAACAGCCTGCTCGTGAAATTAACGTGTAAGTGGCTGAGCACTCCACAGACACGTGTACCTTTAACGTAGTTCTCGGGGATATTCAGCGTGACACAGAGAGTGACAAGGCCGGCCCCTTGAAATACAGGTACAACAGAAACAGGAAGTAAGAGTGAGAGAAAGTTGTGGTGAAAGAGTACAGCAGGGATCACCAGCACCATCCCCTGCCGGAGCCTCGTGGAGCTTTAGGTGTTTTCGCTCAATAAACACTCACAACGCCCGGTCTGGGAATCGAAACCGCGATCCTATGACCGTGAGTCCGCTGCCCTAACCACTGGGCCAGAGAGACGATACTGTTCTGCACGCACTCGTACCGTGCTCGAGCATTGCTGAATTGTGTAGTTACGTCGAATAGTGCTATCATGTGGAGGGCTAATCCGGTTATCAGTCCACTCCAACGTGAAGGTCATTACGACGCATTTCCTTGGTCGAAAGGGCAGGTAGATTTCCTATGTCTGGTGACTGTGGCGAGAGGTTGTTTAATGGACGAGATTGAATCGACTGAAGACGAACACTTTCCTCGACCAAGCCCTTATCGACTTTGCCATGTTTCACTTGGAATGGAAAGTTAGGTTGAAGAAGCAAGTACTTCCCCGAGTAAATGTGTAAAAAGGTGAGTGAATGTAGCGGGAATAACCCGAGTAGAGGATCCTACTCTAAGCATGCATCGGATCTTTTCACTTTGACCGGCAGATTTTTAAAATAATTTCTTTGTAACTAAACACTTTTAAACTTCGTATACTGGTAGAATGTGTTACATAAAACATCATATGACACCGCAAGAAATTGTTGTTGACAAACAACCGCAGAAATTGCATTCACCTCAATAGACGTCATTGATTGATTGAAATTGCCGAAATGCAAGAAATTTAACAAGAAATAGCTTACAAACTACAGAATTTTCTCAAGAAAGCCAAGAAAAAAAGATGTTTTATGTAACACATTCTACCAGTATACGAAGTTTAAAAGTGTTTAGTTACAAAGAAATTATTTTAAAAATCTGACGGTCAAAGTGAAAAGATCCCATGCATCTATAAGTTGATATAGTATGGAGGAGAGAGAAGTACTTGCCATGGTACTCCTGATGATCAAGATGACTCGGGATCTGTGGAAACTTTTTAGCGGTCCCTGGTTGGTGTTTTCCCCTGATGCAGATTTTCAGTTGTTTAGATGTTGTTTTTACAGGAATCTACAATTCTGGAATTATAGGTAGTGGGTAGCGATTTTCTTCACTACTTCAGGGAGTGACGACCCTACCTGACACGATTCCCAGACTCAGCTGGATCCGGTTGACAGTACCCGTTATGGACCCCTATCCAGGGTTACGGAAAGGAGACGACTTTCAAAGAAATCCGGAGTGGATTAGTGTTCGACTCGACACTCCTCCGGCAGCTCCTGCAACCAAGCTGGTGCCAAACGTAATGCTCTGCCCTCTTTTGGACTACGTCAGCAAGGTCGAGAGAGGAATCCTGACGATTGGGCTACCCAGGATTTTTTTACATCTAGCCCAGGCTTGCGCAAAACTGGAGAGGACATGAAATGTAAAAACCATACTGGATTAGTTTATGAGCAACTCCATTGTCTCCCGAGACAAAAGGATGCCAACAACAATTCTGGAATGTAAAGAGTGACACAAATATGTTGAATGAAGTTGGCATAAGAAATACGCAGTCTACAAATTCCAGTTAGTACAGGTTGTTGAAGTAATTGTTCGGAAAAGACAGAGTGAGGAAATAACGAAGCTGTAGGTCAGTGCTTGTTACATAGAGTGTCTGCCAGTACACACCAGGTGTCACTAGTTGCTCGTAATTAGAATCACAACGCGAAACCAACGGCAAAGGTCTTTGAATACAACTGGGGACTCCTTGGTCTGACATTGGATGCAAGAAGGTAAACGAGAAGCCCGCTAACTAAACAGTCATCACGCTCACAGCATTTTCTACTTCTTATAGAAAAGAGGTTCAGAGTGATTTGGTCTGAGAGAGTTTGTTGAAACTAAAACTAAAGCAATTAGAGTGTCGTAGATTCATTTTAACCATTGAAAAATACAAATATTGTTAACTTTATTTAATTATTTATTACTTGATATCAACATTTGGATATTTTTCTTTTGATGAGCAACTTGGTTAATTAATTTTCTTTAACTAAACACTTTGAAACTTCGTATATTGGTAGAATGTGTCAAATTGAACATCTTTTACACTTAGCGTTGTTGAGAAAAGTTTCTATTTTCGAAGTTATTTCGTGTTAAAGTTGTCGTATTTTCGGTAATTTCAACCAATTAATGACGTGTATTCAGCTGAATAAAATAACTGCTGTTGTTTGTCAATAACAACTTCCAGTGGTGTATATTTCGTTTGTCACTGTTATTTATGACATATTTCATCTCAGTTACGTCCGCCCGTCCTAAAAGCAATAGAAATACACGAACGATTATGGTGGTGTCATGAGGTAAATGTGCTTCAGATACACTCGTTTATTCATACTACGAACGTAACTGAGATGAAATATGTCATAAATAACAGTGACAAACGAAATATACACCACTGGAAGTTGTTATTGACAAACAACAGCAGTTATTTTATTCAGCTGAATACACGTCATTGATTGGTTTAAATTACCGAAAATACGACAACTTTAACACGAAATAACTTCGAAAATAGAAACTTTTCTCAACAACGCTAAATGTAAAAGATGTTCTATATGACACATTCTACCAGTGTCCGATATATAGATAGATAGATAGATAGATAGATAGATAGATAGATAGATAGATAGATAGATAGATAGATAGATAGATAGATAGATAGATAGATAGATAGATAGATGATAGATAGATAGATGGATGGATGGATGGATGGATAGATAGATAGATAGTAGATAGATAGATAGATAGATAGATAGATAGATAGATAGATAGATAGATAGATAGATAGACCTGAAATCTTTAATAAAGTTACTCGACTTTCACGTTTCTGATCTTCGGGCGACTGTGAAAGTCAAAACATGAATTCAAGTATCCCCTGTCTACGCCGCCGATGTGTATTGAAGGAAAAGGCAGCCAATATGGGCCAAGTGTCGCTGACACCAGTGTCTTCATAATCGCTTGCCATTCAGAATTCAAATCGCCAGAGCAGATGATGCATGAGTTTTACGTCACATTTTAGCAGCTCCGCCTAACCATTGCCATGGTTTGATGCATCTTTTATCGAACCACAGAAGGTCGAAACGCAAAGTTGATGCTGATGGTGTCTAGACTCAGAGTGCAGTGGTTTGAAACAAATACCGCGAAGCACTATATCCAACAGAATGCACTGCCTTACAGATGCACACACACACACACACATACACGTACACGTCCGTGTGCACGCACACATGCATACATGCGCCTGGAGAATATGCTGGAGTGTTTCTCAACATATGAAACTATTAGTAACGCTTAAATACATGTATTGTGTTCCTTAAATAAATAATTTTTATCTCTCACCAGATAGAGTACTTTTTGTTGAATTTCCTATCACGGAACAGTACATACACACACACACATACACACATATACATAATATGTGTGTGTGTATTTATATTGATACATATATAGATATATGTATATATCTATATATATATAGAGAGAGAGAGAGCGATTGTGTTTATGTATATATATATATATATGTGTGTGTGTGTATATATATATATATATGTGTGTGTGTGTGTGTATGTGTGTGTGTATGTATGTATGTATGTATGAATATGTCCACACACACACATAATATATATATTATATATACACACATGTATATATATATACATATATAAATATACACACACATATATATATATGTATATATATGTATACACATTGTGTGTGTGTGTGTGTGTGTGTGTGTGTGGTGTGTGTGTGTGTGTGTGTGTGTGTGTGTGTGTGTGTAAACAAAGACCCTTCAATTCGTTTGTCGCTATTTCGTATTTCTTTTGAAACCAACGATGCCTTATTAACATTCTTTACATCATTCTGTCAACAAACATCTCCCATGTGGCAAGTAGTCTTTGAGAGACATTTATGCCAGTCTCCAGAACGAAACGGCTTTCTCTCTTTTTCTCACTCTCTCTCTCTCTCTCTCTCTTAAAATCTCACAAGCAACCCCCGAATGCTTCATATATCGTGTGCTTATTGTGGTTAATAAATTACTACTGATTCCAGATCTTTAGTGAATAAATTGCATGTGTGAGAATATATACTTAGTCTTGTTACGTTGGGATTTGTAGATGAAACCTAAAATTAACGCTGAATTATGTCCTTCGAACAAATTAGTGCATTTTTGACCTTTCATAGAGCCACGTCAGATTCTGTGTTATGGAAGCATGTTCACTTACTCCTGTAACTGCATATTTAGATTCCTTACTGAAAGGGTCATCAGGTATAAACATTAAAAAGAGGAGAAAACCAATAGAAACTTCTATACTATTCCACCAACTTTTCCATCCATCTTTGTCGCCATCGCCATCACGATCATCACCAGCGAAATGTTTTAGAACTAAAATAACTTTTATTTTAGGTCACATGTTAAATTTTCATTATTTTCAAATATGTGGTTCACTTGCTAATGCTCTCTTCAAGCTAAATCTACTTAGAAGTATTTCAAAATGTTTAAATTCCAAAATGTCACCGAGTTTGCTGACATTTCTCATAGATTTGCGAAAATATACATCATAGGCTGTGTAGATAAAAACTTCGTTTCGAAATCTCGTTGTCCCATGATCGACTAAACTGTGCAACACTTTGAGCAAGTATCTCCACTTATAGCCTCAGGTTTACCAAATTAATGTCGGTTAAATTTGAAAATTGTAGTTGAATAAGAAGCAGTGTGATATATTTACGTGAACGTGTATGTGTGTGATTGTATCTGTGTGTGTATATACACTAGCACTCCGTCGGTTACGACGGTGAGAGTCCCAGCTGATACGATCAACGGAACAGCTTGCTCGTGAAATTAACGTGCAAGTGGCTGAGCATTCCACAGACACATGTGTCCTTAACGTAGTTCGCAAGGAGATTTCAGCATGACACAGAATGTGACGAGGCTGGCCCTTTGAAATACAGGTACTGCTCATTTTTGCCAGCTGAGTGGACTGGAGTAACGTGAAATAAAGTGTCTTGCTCAAGGACGCAACGCGTCGCCGGGAATCGAACTCACAACCTTACGATCATGAGCCGAATGCCTTAACCACTAAGCCACGAGCCCTCACTTGTGTATACATAGATACATACACGCAAGCACATACACGTACACACACACACATCACACACACACATACATATATATATATATATATATATATATTTCTTTACTGCCCACAAGGGGCTAAACATAGAGGGAACAAACAAGGACAGACAAAGGGATTGTCGATTACATCAACCCCAGTGCGAAACTGGTAGTTTATTTATCGACCCCGAAAGGATTAAAGGCAAAGTCGACCTCGGCGGAATTTGAACTCAGAACGTAGCGATAGACGAAATACCGCTAAGCATTTCGCCCGGCGCGCTAACGTATATATATATAGTGCATGTTTGTGTGTGTGTGTGTGTGTGTGTGTGTGTGTGTGTGTATGTGTGCATGTTTGTGTGTGCGTGTGTGTATGCGTGCATGTTTGCGTGTGTGTATGCGCGTGCATCACCCTATGATCACCAAAGAAAACCCGATGCACCAAGCGAAAATACACTCTGTTATCTCCATCCGATTCGGTTTCTGTCAATTACTCTCGGCTAACTTGGCACTTCGTCCCCTCGCCCCTCCCCATCCAGGGTCGATAAAGGAAGTATTGGAGTTGATATAATCGATTAATGTGTCTGAACATGGACATAATGCAACGTCTGAAGCCAATAAAATCAAAAATAAAAGGCGCAGGAGTGGCTGTGTGGTAAGTAGCTTGCTAATCAACCACATGGTTCTGGGTTCAGTCCCACTGCGTGGCACCTTGGGCAAGTGTCTTCTTCTATAGCCCCGGCCCGACCAATGCCTTGTGAGTGGATTTGGTAGACGGAAACTGAAAGAAGCCTGTCGTATATATGTATATGTATATATGTGTGTGTCTGTTTGTGTGTCTGTGTTTGTACCCCTAGCATTGCTTGACAACCGATGCTGGTGTGTTTACGTCCCCGTCAGTTAGCGGTTCGGCAAAAGAGACCGATAGAATAAGTACTGGGCTTACAAAGAATAAGTCCCGGGGTCGATTTGCTCGGCTAAAGGCGGTGCTCCAGCATGGCCGCAGTCAAATGACTGAAACAAGTAAAAGAGTAAAGAGTAAAAAGAGAGAGTACACAAAAGGTCATACGTTGTAGAACTGCATACTCATCTTGAGCATCCACGTTCTTATTTTCGTGGAGGCATATGGCCTAGTGGTTAGAGCAGCGGACTCGCGGTCGAGGGATCG
>NC_042998.1:20565034-20575034 GCF_006345805.1 Octopus sinensis
TCCGGCAGGGGATGGTGGTGATCCCTGCTGTACTCTTTCACCACAACTTTCTCTCACTCTTACTTCCTGTTTCTGTTGTACCTGTATTTCAAAGGGCCGGCCTTGTCACTCTCTGTGTCACGCTGAATATCCCCGAGAACTACGTTAAGGGTGCACGTGTCTGTGGAGTGCTCAGCCACTTACACGTTAATTTCACGAGCAGGCTGTTCCGTTGATTCGGATCAACCGGAACCCTCGTCGTCGTAACCGACGGAGTGCTTCCATTAGCAGTAAAGAAGACATTGCTTAAAAGACATTCATTTGACAGAAAGCGAGTTGAGGTGTGCAAGACACTATTGTAGAAAATAAACACGCTATCGTGAGAAAAATGTTTTCCTGAGAAGTAAGCAATGTATTGTTTAGTAAAACGTTATTTTAGCAGTACGTAGGATGCTATGAAGAAAATGAGAGTCTAATGACTCTCGTTGAATATTTCTTCATTTGTAACGGGTACAATTCCAACGTTTTTGTGAATATCTAATTATAAACTCGCTTGTAAAAATTATGTTTTATCTTTTCAAAAGACAGAATGACAAACCGAACACAACCGGAACCCTCGTCGTCGTAACCGACGGAGTGCTTCCTCCCTTTCCTTTGGTTACTGGCCTATTGACATTGGTTGTAATACGTCTTGGGAACTTGATGACTTTGACTATTGACAAAGGTTCCTCTTCCCAGCATCGTGTTAGAGTTGTTAGTGGAGATTTCACTTCATTCAGTATAGTATCTTCTGTCTTCCTCTTTTCTCTTTTACTTGCTTCAGTCATTTGACTGCGGCCATGCTGGAGCACCGCCTTTAGTCGAGCAAATCGACCCCATGACTTATTCTTTGGAAGCCTAGTACTTATTCTATCGAGCTCTTTTGCCGAACCGCTAAGTAACGGGGACATAAACACACCACCATCTGTTGTCAAGCGATGTTGGGGGGGGGGATTAAACATAGACACACAAACATATACACGCACATACATATATATATATATATATATATATATATACGACGGGCTTCTTTCAGTTTCCATCAACCAAATCCACTCACAAGGCTTTGGTCGGCCCGAGGCTATAGTAGAAGACACTTGCCCAAGGTGCCACGCAGTGGGAATGAACCCGGAACCATGTGGTTAGTAAGCAAGCTACTTACCACACAGCCACTCCTGCGCCTATCTTGTACACTTCATCAACAAATAAGGAGAGATATTAAATTTCCCAAGTCTGATTTCTATCATATTTAATTTGTATTCTCAAATCAAGAGCGGAAGAGACCTGTTTTTGTCGGCATAAAAGAATATTGGATTCAAATTTTGGCACAAGTGAGCAATTTCAGGGAGGTGGTAAATCGATTACATCGACATCAGTGTAAAACTGGTGCTTATTTTATCGACGTTGAAGCGATGAAAGGCAAAGTCGACCTCGGCGACATTTGAACTCAGAACGTAATGACGGACGAAATGCCGCCAGACATTTTCTCCGGCATACTAACGGTTCTACTAGGTCGCCGCCTTAAAATGACATTGCTTTCAAATTTTAGCACAAAGCCAGCCACCTTAAAAGAATATTTAAAGAAAAACTTGTATAAAGCCAACAGTAGGAGTGGCTGTGTGGTAAGTAGCTTGCTAACCAGCCACATGGTTCTGTGTTCAGTCCCACTGCGTGGCATCTTGGGCAAGTGTCTTCTGCTATAGCCCCGGGCGGACCAATGCCTTGTGAGTGGATTTGGTAGACGGAAATTGAAAGAAGCCTGTCGTATATATGTATATATATATGTGTGTGTGTGTGTGTGTGTTTGTGTGTTTGTGTTTGTCCCCCTAGCATTGCTTGAAAACCGATGCTGGTGTGTTTACGTCCCCGTAACTTAGCGGTTCGGCAAAAGAGACCGATAGAATAAGTACTGGGCTTACAAAGAATAAGTCCCGGGGTCGATTTGCTCGACTAAAGGCGGTGCTCCAGCATGGCCGCAGTCAAATGACTGAAGCAAGTAAAAGAGTAAGAGTAAATAGCAGTAGTTCGTAACTCTAATTAGCTCTAGTTACCAATAAGAGAAATTAAAATGGAACAGAATTCAAACAGGAAATATTTCAGATTTTAATTAACCAGAACAATCAAGGAAAATGTTCCATCAATGTATTCATTGAGATATGCATACTTAGTCGCGTGTTTTCAAAGTCAACTGTATATGTATTTTCTTGCTTTACAAAGACAAACTATATTTTGTTTTTGGATTTTGTTTGCAAGATTCTTTATATGAGTTCGTGTACTGAAGCATATTCTGTTGTATCTGGGGAGAGTCGCTTATAATTTAACACACTCACTGATAAAATTTCCACTTATTTCTTATTTTTATTTTCCTAAAATTTTCGTTCCGTCTTGCAACCTTTTCAATAATCTTTCCAAGAGTCAAGACTATTGAAAAGGTTTCAAGACACAACGAAAGTTTTAGGAAAATAAAAATAAGAAATAAGTGGAAATTTTACCAGTGAGTGTGTTAAATTATAAGGCACAAAAAGAAAATGACTCTCCCCAGACACAACAAACTATATTTTGTAACATCAAATGGCTGTCGTTCGAAAAGCCGAACAAAATGCTTAGCAGCATTTCAGAATCCTCCAAGGTTGACTTTGTCTTTCGTCAGCCGATATAGTTATTCTGTGCTTTTTAGCATATTTTGTCTACACGAGATAATTTCTCGAGACGTTTATTGCGGTCTAAGGCGTTCTAAACAACACTTCCCATTTATTTGTTACAAAGGTTGCTTCTGTAGCTAATATTTAAAGTATGTTTGTGTTTTTACTACCCATTTAGATCATGGTAGGCTTTGAACTCGGAACATAAAGAACCAAAACAAATACTACTACAAGGCATTTGACCCGACGTTCTTACAGTTCCACCAATCCATCTCCTTGGATTGGTTTCTAAAAAAGAACCGATATTGAAAGGCAAAGTTAACCTCGGCAGGACTCGAACTCACTGCTCCCGATTGTTGGAGCAAATATCGCGAAGCATTCTATGCGACGCTCTAATGACTCTGCCAATTTGACCGCATTTGCTAATTTCCGGCTTTATCTGATACTTAGTCGAAATTGATATTATCTGTTTCTTTATTAGCCACAAGGAGCTAAACATAGAGGGGACAAACAAGGACAGACGAAGGGATTAAGTCGATTACATCGACCCCAGTGAGTAACTGGCACTTAATTTATCGACCCCAAAAGGATGAAAGGCAAAGTCGACCTCGGCGGAATTTGAACTCAGAACGTCACGGCAGACGAAATACCTATTTCTTTACTACCCACAAGGGGCTAAACACAGAGGGGACAAACAAGGACAAACAAACGGATTAAGTCGATTATATCGACCCCAGTGCGTAACTGGTACTTAATTTATCGACCCCCGAAAGGATGAAAGGAAAAGTCGACCTCGGCGAAATTGGAACTCAGAACGTAACGGCAGACGAAATACAGCTGCGCATTTCGCCCGGCGTGCTAACGTTTCTGCCAGCTCGCCGCCTTCTTAGTCGAAATTGATAATATCGTTGTTTCCATCATAGTATAATGTTTTATGGCGGGAAGTATGTCTTGTTTGTGATATTGTTTATTACATACGCATTCAGTTGAACGACAAAACTGGTAAACATTATCACCATCAAAAGAATTGTTTATAAACCGACCCCCTTGATCTTTCTTTATTATATAATTAACATTTAGCAGCGTTATTAGCACAATTTCTCTATCGCCATGATCAACGCCATTATCATCCTCACCACCACCACCACCACCACCACCACCATCATCATCACCACACGTCGTCGTTGTTATTGTAACTATTGTTAGTAACGTATAAAGATAGCTAAACTGTCTGGCGTATATTTCTTATTGCCTGGTATCTGTGAAATATTTTGTTGTTGTAATTGCGTTTGTATTCGTTGTCGCTGTTGTTTCATTAAAATTGTTTTTCTGTGTTTTCATCTGTTTACTGACTTACATACATAATGTTTTTTTTTATTTTGTTATGTAACTCATTAATTTTATGTTCGTATTTAGTCAAATCTTCGTTGAAGATTATAAAAAAAATAATCTTAGTTAAAAATGACTTTCAAAAATCTTCATTGAATATTTTAAAAACTATTCACTAGCTATTATTTAACAAGTCTTCATTGAATATTATTACTATACTACACAAAATGGTTTAACCAATTGTTAGAAATCAGACGTCAATAATATACTTGGAAGTGTTATGGATTTGTCATTACATACCATATCAATTCCACCAGAAAATATCAAGTTTCATGCCTCTGTAAAACCAAATGTAGTAGAACGTATGGATAATTGACAAGGTTAAAATTCTTTCCTTATTCTTATAAGTCAAAGACATACACACACACACACACTCACACAAACGCACACATACAAACACATAGACGGATATATATATATATACATATATATATATATATATATATATATATATATATATATATATATATATATATACTGTTGTGTCTGGGGAGAGACATTTTCTTTTGTGCCTTATAATTTTAACACTCACCGGTAAAATTTCCACTTATTTCTTATTTTCATTTTCCTAAAATTTTCGTTGCATCTTGCAACCTTTTCAATAGAAAATAGAAAATGACTCTCCCCAGACACAACAGAATATGCTTCAACACACGTACTCATATAAAGAATCTTGCAAACCAAATCCCAAAACCAAATATATATATATATGCATATGGGCTCCGTGTGGGCAGGCATCTAAACATTCTTGTGCATCTTGATGCTGACATAAGTTCCTTACTTTTCCTGATGAGAAGGCGGCCTAATGCATCCCTTATTCCTTCGAAATTAGGAATATGCAGCCTTCGAAACATATGTGGAAAATAAAATAAAGGAATTTTGTTAATTCGTCGTTCAACTCCATTCTTTCATTTATATATATATATATATATATACGTATGTGTGCATGTATTAACGAATCTGTCCTCTCGAATTATTCTGGAGGTGGTAGTGATAGACTAACAATAGTTCTTGGCGAGCTGAAGTTACAAAAAACAAACTAAAAGAGGATTTTAGTTAAATAATTCCTTTTATGAATAAGAAACACAATCACAGCCATTGCATTTTCACTTACAAGTAAAAGCTTCCCTCTTTTGTCTTTATTAGCTTTGGGTAGCCGATCTGCAATTTTTGTTTTTTCTAATCTATCCAATTCATCCCTCCAGCTTGTTTGTTGTCGCCATCTGTTTTATTATCAAGCTTTTGGAACACAGTCTGTCAGATTTTCTTATTTTCATCCACATATCACTAGTCTTCCATGCGCGTTCAGCCCAATTCAGTTACAACGATTTTATAAACTTTACAATGTACGAGGGGCGTTCAATAAGTAATGCCCCTGACCCACTTCCCATAGCTGTAGAGCAACGAAACTTGGCACAGTTATTAGTCTTTTTCTACATAGGAACCACCCAGAGTTACGCATTTCTCCCATCGTTTGATGCGGCTCTGGAGACCGTTTTTGTAGAAGAACCCAGCTTGGTCCTCCAACCTCAACGTGACTTCAGAAATCAAGGCTACATCATCTGGGAAACGCTTTCCTTTCAAAAACAACTTCATGATTGGGAAGAGGTGAAAATCAGAGGGTGCAAGGTCAGGAAAGTAGGGGAGATGGGGAGGAGTTCATAGCCATACGCCTGTGCTTCTGATCTGGCGACAAGCGAGTTGTGAACCGGAGCATTGTCCTGCAGGAGGAGGATGCCTTTGCTGATCTTGCCCCGCCTCTTGATTTTGATAGCTTCTCTTAATTTCCTCAAAAGTGAAGCATAATAGGCTCCTGCAATTGTGGTACCCTTTGCCAGGAAATCTGTCATCACTACTCCGTCCTGGTCCCAGAAGACTGTGAGCATGACCTTGCCAGCGGAGGGCTGCACCCTTGCCTTCTTTGGAGGGGGTGAGTCACGGTGCTTCCACTGCATTGACTGGGCTTTGGTCTCTGGATCATCGTGATGGACCCAGGTTTCATCCTGTGTAATCAGTCTTCTGAAAAATTTTTACTCATCTTCTTGGCACATCTCCAAATTCACCCTCGAGCACTCGACGCGTTCTTGCTTCTGGAAAGGCGTGAGCAACCTGGGAATCCACCTGGCAGACACCTTTTGCATATGCAAATGGTCATGAATGATAGTTTCCACAGACCCGGTACTAATCTTGACCTCATGGGCTATTTGGCGAATAATTATGCGTCGATCTTCCAAAATGGCAGCCTCAATTTGACGGAGAGATGCCTCATCAATGGCAGAAGGGGGCGACCAGATCTGGGAGCTGTTTCCACAGAGTTCCCACCATGTTTGAATTCACGATGCCAGCGTTTTACAAGGTCATATGATGGGTCATCATCACCATAAGTTACTTTCATTTCATCAAAAGTCTCCCGTGGTGTGCGTCCTTTCAAATACAAAAACCGGATCACTGCTCGACACTCAACAGGCTCCATTTCACACTTGACTCGGTTCAAACACCTGTAAATCAGAAACGACAATTAATTCAGAGCTGTAATTTGCCACTTATTCTATAGGGATATAAATAATTGCACATGCAAAATTTCAGCTAGATCAAACAACTGCAAGTGGGTCAGAGGCATTACTTATTGAACGTCCCTCGTAATTTCATGCTGCTTGTTCTTGGATTCAATCGTTTATTCTTTCAATCGTTTTTTTCTTTCTGTCTTTTGTTATGTCTCATACACATTTTTTGAAGCATAATTCGTTCGTGAACATGTTGAGTTGTTCTTAACTTGTTGGATCGGTCTTTTGACAGAGTCATGCATCGTAGATGATGCATTGATTGCAAATGCACCTCTGAAGATTTAGGAGCAATTTTGCTTTTAAAAATGAAACATGCCCTCCTGGAGGCTTGTCAGTCTAAGGTAATTTCCTGTGTTATTTCTTTTCTGAAATAGCTGAAGACTACGGGAGAAAAATTGCTCTGGGAAATCTTAGATCTCATAAAGAAACGAAAACAACTAACAATAAACTCAGTTTGATACAAGATATAAGTAGTAGATTTATATCAACAGATAAGTAAGTAAGGGAATAAAATGAAAGGACATAAAAGATATACAACATGAACATCATTGAAACAACAATTCAACAACGGAAAGGATAAAACTTCACTAAAAGGAAAACAAACAGAGGGAAAACCGAAATGAAAGCATTAAAAAAATTGAACTATTAGAGAGAGCGCATAAGATCAATAAATATCTACTAAAAGCTATACTCCAGTAACAGAGGCAACAACGACCTTACTGAAGATAAAAGAACTGAAGTCATAAATTTTATTCATATACACACACACACACACCACACACACACACATATATATATATATATATATATATATATATATATATATATATAATATATATATATATATATAGTTAATCCAAACATGAAAACACAAAGAGAAAACACAACAACGCGATGACGTGGAACAAGTATAGTGTTATTGGACGCTCAGGAAAGGAAAGAAAGAAGGAGGATTTAACGTTTCGAGCGGAGCTCTTCGTCAGAAACATAGGAAAAGGAAAGATCCAAGGAAGGGAAAACGAAGGAAAACAAAATCGTCAACGATACACACGCGGTCACATATATATATGCAAGAAGAAAATGGAGGAAAAATAACGGGAAGAAGTTGGTCGTTTGCGCTAATAAGCCATTAATTTAATTAATTAATAAAGAAAAGTGGTAGTAATAGTACATTTACGATCGTTTCTGTTTACCAGTTATGTTCATACACATTTTTTGAAGCATAATTCGTTCGTGAACATAGATGATGTATTGATTGCAAATGCACCTCTGAAGATTTAGGAGCAATTTTGCTTTTAAAAATGAAACCTGCCCTCCTGGAGGCTTGTCAGTCTAAGGTAATTTCCTGTGTTATTTCTTTTCTGAATATATATATATATATTATATATATATATATATATATATATATATATATAATATATATATGTATGTATGTATATATACATATATATATATATATATTATATATATATATATATATATTATATATATATATATATTATATATATATTATGTATGTATGTATATATATATATTCGTTTGAGATTTGGTTTGCAAGATTCTTTATGTGAGTCCGTGTGTTGAAGCATATTGTGTTGTGTCAGAATGCAGCGTCATATGTAGAGGTAAGAAGAGCAAAAGACATAGGGATACATTGGTAACAAGAACAAAGACAAAGAATGGTGAGTCTCACATTATAGTAGATTTCTTAGTTGATAATTCTGCTGCGAAATGGATGTAGGATGAATTTTATTTTGATCTGTAGTCCCAAAGTTAACTAAGCGCATGTGTTCCTCCCAGCTGGACGGGATGCCAGTCCATCGCAGCGATACTCAAGAAACAGGAAGAAAGAGTGAGAGAAAGTTGGGGCGAAACAGTACAACAGGGGTCGCCACCACCAACCCTGCCGGAGCCTCGTGGAGCTTTAGGTGTTTTCGCTCAATAAACACACACAACGCCCGGTCTAGGGAATCGAAACCGCGATCCTACGACCGCGAGTGCGCTGCTCTAACCACTGGACCATTGCGCCTCCACTTTTACGAGTATACACCATTCTAATCTACAGGGTATCCACAAAGTCTGAGTACATGGGGATTAACACATGCTTTAAGAAATTAATATTTCTTATATTTAATTCTTTATGTTATGATTTTTATTTACTCCATGTACCCAGACTTTGTGGACACCCTGTATATTCTTTTTTTTTGTTTTTGTTTTTTTTTGTCCTTAAGCAATGTGTCTGTGGAGTGCTCAGCCACTTGCACGTTAGTTTCACGAGCTGGTCGTATCAGCTGGGACCCTCATCATCGTAACCGACGGAGTGCTCCTATAAACTTAGATAAACTTAGATATGTTTCAACCAAAGATTGGTCCAGGCCATGTCTAACTTAATAGCACCACCTGATAGGATTATTTGAATCCTATTGTTAATATTATTACGTTTATATATTTGTTGTGCAAGATTTTTTATGTGAAGTAGTGTGTTGAAACAGATATTGTTATATTTCGGAATGGTCATTTTGCCAGTTTAGCCAATAAAAACACACGCACTATATATTTGGTGTTACTTTGCTTCAGTGTTATTTATTTTTTACATTAATCTTAATCTTATTTCGGCCAGAGTTCTTTCGTCACACTCCTCTGACCGCATTATTATTCATTAGATTCAATTGCAAAAAAACTCTCCAGTATTGCAAGCAATCCTCATTTTTTATAATCTATATAATACTTAAATTCAAATTCTATTTGTCTATATGTGTTTTCCTTAATTTTAGACCAAACAATGAATTTAAGGTATAAAACATTTCGACCTATATCCTGTTGGGTAACTGGAAATTTTCAAACGAATCTGAGAAGCGAGAAGATTCAAAGCTTTTCAAAATTGTGCTCATTGCTATACCAACATATTTCAAATAGTCACTTTTGCTTCCGACATAGAAGACGAACGGCACAGCTACACATATGCATATGGAAAATACACACGCACAAATACACGCATACACATACATACACGCACGCATATACATGCACGCATACAACTCTTAGAGACACATAGATACACATACATGCATACGTACGTGAGTACATACAACTGTGAAAGCGAAATCACGAGTCAGTCATTGCACTGACACACACATACATACGTACGCATGGTACATACATACACGTAAATACATACATGCACTCATACATACACACATACGTACTTACATTACATACATACATGTATGCATGCACGCACTAAGAGCGGCGCAAATGGAGGCAAGTATTTAATGAATGAGTTTGCTTACAATGACAGCGTTACAGTATTACGTAATTGTCATTTGTTTTACTTATCTCTCACGCTCCTTCAAAAACCATGCATTCTCTTCGTACGCCTTTCCTTCT
>NC_042998.1:20577534-20598016 GCF_006345805.1 Octopus sinensis
TTCTGGGTTCATAGGACTATGCTCAAGGTGGCTTCGTCATTCATACGTGCCATTCTTGCTACATTCACCCATCTTTTTTTAAAACATCGCTAGACAAAACTTGCCTCTCTACTCTCACTTTCTTTTCAAGTGGTACTTGAAGAAGTTGATGAGAGATTGACCAGAGAGGAAAGTGTTTGTCTCCAATCCTTTCAGACGCGTCCACCAGATACATTCTTTCGCCATAGACCACAGGATGATGAAAATAGCTCTTCCTTCCCGTTTGAAGGAAGGAGGCGTGACAATATTGACGATAGACTCAGCTGATAAACCGACTCGTCCCACACGTGACAGCAGTGTTCGACATAAGCCCACAGGTCGGAAATTGTTGGACACTGAACGAGTGCGTGCAGAACGGTTTCGTCGCTGACCGCATCTCGGGCAGGTCGGCCCCGTGTTTCTCGAGCCGTGTCTGTAGAGCTTATCCCGAACGGGTAGCGCTTTCGGTAGCACTGCCAGGCCAGGGATCTGGAAGTTGTCCATGGCCCTGGCCCGAAAGTCGTCCCGAACAGGCGGGTCAGGTACTCCTCGTCGACGTCCAGGTTCGCCCCGAGCTCGTCGTCGTACCTCCCCTCCACTAAACCCCTATAGAATGCTTTGGTTGTGTTGAAGTCACTTAAGGTCGACCCAGGACGGCAGAGTTGCTTGAGAGCAACGCGACACTCGCGGTGCCATTCGCCCTTCCTCGGCCTCTTTTTGATCCACGACTGCAGTTCGGTCATGGAGACGAGCTGCGGGAAAGCGTGCCTCACAAACGGCGACCACACCTGTTCACCGTCGTCTACATAGAGCCAGAGATGTCGCAGTCTCAGCGCGTGTCTGCGCATCATCAACCACGGCATGCCCAGCCCTCCTTTAACGGGTGTTGACAGCAAATGGATCGCCTGACCATCGGGACGCATCCTTCCACAAGAAGCGAAAGAGGATGCGTTGTAGTTTGGTGATGGTAGGGTCGGGACAAGGTACGACGGTCAGGCAGTAGTAGATGACGGACGCGATGTACGTGTTCGCCACCTCCGCTCGACCTTTTAGGGACAGTTTCCTCTCGGCCCATTGCCGGCGAGAGTGACCACCCTACTCGTTATCTCGTTCCAGTTCTTCTCCACTTGGAGGTCCGGACCAAACCAGACCCCGAGCAACTCAACCGGGCCGTCGGTCCAGCGTCCCACGACGGAGGCGCTGGTGGACGGCATGGGCTTGCTTCTCCAGGTGCCTAGTCGCAAGCCCACTGACTTTTCCCGGTTGATTTTCGCTCCTGTCACCGCTTCGTAGTTTTTCAGTGTCTCGCCGACCAGCTCGATGTGCTCGTGGCTAGACACTATGACGGTGACGTCGTCCGCAGATAGATAGATAGATATAGATAGATAGATAGATAGATAGATAGATAGATAGATAGATAGATAGGTAGATAGGTAGATAGATAGATAGATAGATAGATAGATATAGATAGATAGATAGATAGATAGGTAGATAGGTAGATAGATAGATAGATAGATAGATAGATAGATAGATAGATAGATAGATAGATAGATAGGTAGATAGATAGATAGATAGATAGATAGATAGATAGATAGATAGATAGATAGATAGATAGGTAGATAGATAGATAGATAGATAGGTAGATAGGTAGATAGATAGATAGATAGATAGATAGATAGATAGATAGATAGATAGATAGATAGGTAGATAGATAGATAGATAGATAGATAGATAGATAGATAGATAGATAGATAGATAGGTAGATAGATAGATAGATAGATAGATAGATAGATAGATAGATAGATAGATAGATATTTTTCTTTATTAGCCACACAGAACTGAACACAGAGGAGACAAATTACAAAGAAGAGCTTTTCTTTTGGGGGAGAAAAAGAGGGGGGGTAGGTTTTTGATCAAAAGGGATTGTAAAAAAAATCGTGATGTAAAGTGTAAAGGGGGAAACAGATAACGTTTATCCATTGAGAGAAATGCCTGTGGAAAAGACCACGGAAACCTCTGTCAATATTGTCACATGTTAACGCATTTATTTGCAAGTAAGTAACTCTCTGTTTTCCAGGTTCATAGGATTATGCTCAGTGGCTTCGTCATTCATACGTGCCAATCGTGCTGCATTCACCCATCTTTTTTTGAAACATTCGCTCGACAAAACTTGCCTCTCTACTCTCACTTTCCTTTTCAAGTGATACTTGAAGAAGTTGATGAACGATTGACCAGAGAGGAAAGTGTTAGATAGATAGATCTGACATAGATTGCGGGTTACTCTTTTACTCTTTTACTTGTTTCAGTCATTTGACTGCGGCCATACTGGAGCACCGCCTTTAGTCGAACAAATCGACCCCGGGACTTATTATTTGTAAGCCCAGTACTTATTCTATCGGTCTCTCTTGCCGAACCGCTAAGTGATGGGGACGTAAACACACCAGCATCGGTTGTCAAGCAATGCTAGGGGGACAAACACAAACACACACACACACATATATATATATATACATATATACGACAGGCTTCTTTCAGTTTCCGTCTACCAAATCCACTCACAAGGCATTGGTCGGCCCGGGGCTATAGCAGAAGACACTTGTCCAAGATGCCACGCAGTGGGACTGAACGGAACCATGTGGTTGGTTAGCAAGCTACTTACCACACAGTCACTCCTGCGCCTATATACATTTATTTTTACTATAGGCTTACAACTGTTTCAGATATGCATTTAGGTTCATTCGTGGTTTGATTTTATCAATTGATCGATTGATCGACTGAAAATACTGGAAAAAAAACCCTTCTCAGAGCCAAAACAACTGAACTATCAAGGAGAAAAAAGAAAAGGAAGAGGATTGGATTTGACTAATGTGGCGTTTATAATGGACTAAGTCGCCTGTTTCTAGCCATCAACCTTAAAATACATACACACATACATACGATGTAGGTAGGTATACTCTTTACTCTTTAACTTGTTTCAGTCATTTGACTGCGGCCATGCTGGAGCACCGCCTTTAGTCGAGCAAATCGACCCCGGGTCTTATTCTTTGTAAGCCCAGTACTTATTCTATCGGTCTCTTTTGCCGAACCGCTAAGTTAGTGGGACGTAAACCACACCAGCATCGTTTGTCAGCAATGCTAGGGGGAAAACACACACACACAAAAACACACATACACACACACATATACGACAGGCTTCTTTCAGTTTCCGTCTACCAAATCCACTCACAAGGCATTGGTCGGCCCAGGGCTATAGCAGAAGACACTTGACCAAGATGCCACGCAGTGGGACTGAACCCAGAACCATGTGGTTGATTAGCAAGCCACTTACCACACAGCCACTCCATTGATGGATCGATGGACAACGAACTTCCGAAAAGCTTTCATTGACCAAATTCGCTCATAAACCATTAGTCTACCGGATCTATGGTGGAAGTACCGACGCACTGTGCACTGGAACTGAACCGAAAACCAAGTGGTTCAGAAACAATTTTCTTAACAATACCACCATAACTCGACTTAAAGCTAAAAAAAATGGCAAGTAATTAAAATTACCCTTACAGTAAGGAAATGGCTACCTAGGCTCACTATTATTAATGTTAAGCAAATCTGGTCAAGTCGACTCTCTGCAATGGGTGTTGTACTCAACTCGACAACAACTATGCAAAATATGTAAAAGGTCAGTGGAGAGAAATGTTGAATATAATTGCAACTGTATGCACAAGTTGCAACTGTAGCAGCGGGCACGCCTGCAAATACAGGAATACAGGAAGTCGGTGAGCTGGCAGAAACGTTAGCGCCGGGCGAAATGCGTAGCCGTATTTCGTCTGCCGTACGTTGTGAGTTCAAATCCGCCGAGGTCCGACTTTGCCTTTCATCCTTTCGGGGTCGATAAATTAAGTACAGTTACGCACTGGGGCGATGTAATCGACTTAATACCTATGTATGTCCTTGTTTGTCCACTCTATGTATAGCCCCTTGTGGGTAATAAAGAAATAGGTATTTGTCTGCCGTTACGTTCTGAGTTCAAATTCCGCCGTGGTCGACTTTGCCTTTCAGCCTTTCGGGGCGATAAATTAAGTACCAGTTACGCACTGGGGTCGATGTAATCGTCTTAATACCTATGTCTGTCTTTGTTTGTCCCCTCTATGTTTAGCCCCTTGTGGGTAATAAAGAAATAGGTATTTCATCTGCCGTTACGTTCTGAGTTCAAATTCCGCCGAGGTCGACTTTGCCTTTCAGCCTTTCGGAGTTGATAAATTAAGTACCAGTTGCGTACTGGGGTCGATCTAATCGTCTAGTTCCCTCTCCCAAACTTTCAGGCCTTGTGTCCAGAGTAGAAAAGAATTTAAACTCAGAACGTAACGGCAGACGAAATACCTATTTCTATACGACCCACAAGGGGCTAAACATTGAGAGGACAAACAAGGACAGACAAAGGGATTAAGTCGATTACATCGACGCCAGTGCGTAACTGGTACTTAATTTATCGACCCCGAAAGGATGAAAGTTGACCTCAGCGGAATTTGAACTCACAACGTTGCGCCAGAGGAAATACCGCTAAGCATTTCGCCCGGCACGCTAACGTTTCTGCCAGCTCGCCGTGATAAATTAAATACCAGTTGCGAACTGGGGTCGATCTAATCAACTGGCCCCCTCCCCAAAAATTTCGGGCCTTGTGCCTAGAATATAGAAGAATACAGGAATATTATTTGTGGATATTTTCTGTAATTTCTATAGATTCACCAGGGTGCATATATATCTAAGCAAACCTGTATGTGAGTTGGTTTAATTGCATCAGTTCACGTCAAAACAGGAGTGGTTGTATGATGGATGGAGGGAAACATTGATGTATTTCGACAGAATGAGGAATGGAAATGTGCATTTAAGCTGTAATGACTTTTATATATGTATATATATATATGTGTGTGTGTGTTGGTGGGTCTATATGCATTGCGTATGTACATTAGTGTACATGTGGGTACATATAAGGTGAAATGGTTGCACGTACACTATACGTGTTTGTTGCACAACACAGGAAAAGATCACAGCAGTATTCAACATAGACATACGTAAGCCTATACCACGATATACTCACACATACCCAAGCGCGCGCGTACACACACGTACACACACATGCACGCACACACATACACTCACATATGCGCACATTTCTATAGCTCACCAAAACTGATTGATCGCGTATTCGTAAGCATAAAGTTACGTCAGAAGACGTTGACCGAATAAATATATAAATGTATAATTGAATACAGGTGCGTGTATGTATACACACACACATACACACACACACACACACACACACACACACACAATACATACGTACACAGCACATAGATAGATAGATAGATAGATAGATAGATAGATAGATAGACAGACAGACAGACAGACAGACAGACAGACAGACAGACAGACAGACAGATAGATAGATAGATAGATAGATAGATAGATAGATAGATAGATAGATAGATGGATGGATGGATGGCAGACAGACAGACAGATAGATAGACAGACAGACAGGCGGACAGACAGACAGACAGACAGACAGACAGACAGACAGACAGACAGACAGACAGATAGATAGATAGATAGATAGATAGATAGATAGATAGATAGATAGATAGATAGATAGATAGATAGATAGATAGATAGATTGATATGCATGTAGTATGCACATATACATGTGTGTGTGTATGTGTGTGCGTGTATGTTTGTGTGTGTACGTACACACACACACACACATTATGGCCAATGTCTTAACAAGAAGAATCTGGAATATATCCAGAAAATATGCGTATATTTACCTTACGTTAATTTTCTGAGAGATCTAACCATTGCTGCGACTGTTCGCTTCTTCAGCTGGTGTAAAAAGAAACAGGTTCCCTGAAACTTTACGATAAATAGTTATTGTGAATGAGGAGTGGGATATAAAGCAATTATATCATACAGGTAAAACGAAGTGTACACCTTTATATACAACTAGAAACATTCCTCTCTTACCAAGATTGTGGAAACACATTTGATGTAACTTACAAAGAAAGGTAGGAGTGGCTGTGTGGTAAGTAGCTTGCTTACCAACCACATGGTTCCGGGTTCAGTCCCACTACGTGGCACCTTGGGCAAGCGTCTTCTACTATAGCCTCGGGCCGACCAAAGCCTTGTGAGTGGATTTGGTAGACGGAAACTGAAAGAAGCCCGTCGTATATATGTATATATATATGTGTAAGTGTGTCTATGTGTTTGTGTGTCTGTGTTTGTCTCTCCAACATCAGTTGACAACTTCCGCGTAACTTAGCGGTTCGGCAAAAGAGATCGATAGAATAAGTACTAGGCTTACAAAGAATAAGTCCTGGGGTCGATTTGCTCGACTAAAGGTGGTGCTCCAGCATGGCCACAGTCAAATGACTGAAACAAGTAAAAGAGTAAAAGGGAGTACAGTTAGAAAACAAAATATCTAGAACGGATTTATGTTATCTAACATGTAGGAACCTTACAAGCTACATTGTAATACGACAAATCGAGATTTTTATTTATTTCCTGAGTATGCGACAAAGCTGATTTGCAAATAGTTCCCGTTATGACCTTTGCCTTGCTTAATAAATTAACGTGAAGAATTTCATTTCGAATATGTAAATATCTTTATGATGCCGTTATGTATGTGATATTATAAAAGTAAACAGAAAGAATTAATCCTGAATAAACAACTATAAAGTAACATGAGTATATTTACTTTCCACTAAACTTGGTTAGATAGATAGAGGGTTATATATATTATATATATATATATATATATATATATATATATATATATATATATATATATATATACATATTGGGTTTTCCGGAAAGTTCATGCCGATCTATAGTAGATTACCTTTCGACTTATTTTAGAACATGGTGGAGTCCATAAAATAGGATTTGACTGCACCTCCATTTAGAGCACAGTTTAAGCTATCTTTTCGTGGAAGAAGGTTTATGTTCCTATAACCTGTGTTAATTCTGTAACCCTTTAAAATAGAAGATAAGAAAGTTCATTTTCGGCACTTGATGCTTCTCTTTTTCCGTGAAGGGAAAAATACCTCAGAAGCAACCAAAGAAATATGCGCAGTTTACGATGATGTTTCTTTATCCGAAGAACTGTACGGAAGTGGTTCGCAAGGTTCCGAGCTGGAGATTGTAGCCTTATTGATAAAGAGCGATAAGGCAGACCATCCACTACAGATGATGACCAAATCAAGTCATTTATTGAGAATAACCCACATTGCACAACCCGAGAATTGGCAGAAAACCTCAACCTATCAAAATCCGTCGTTCATGAGCACCTGGTAAAGCTTGGGTACACAAATCACTACGATGTTTGGGTACCACATGAGTTGAGTGAGAAGAACCTTTTGGATCGCATTTCCATATGTGATTCGCTTTATAAAGGGAATGAAAGCGTGCCTTTTTTTAAAGCAAATTGTGACAGGTGATGAGAAATGGATTATTTGCCGAAATGTTCAGAGAAAGCGATCCTGGTGACATGAGCCACCCTTAACCACCCCAAAAGCGGGTCTTCACCCTAAAAAAGTCTTGCTTTGCGTCTGGTGGGATTGGAAAGGAATTCTGTACTATGAGCTTCTCCCAAGTAACCAGACAATTAATTCTGAGAAATACTGCACACAACTGGACGAGTTAAAAGCAACAGTTCGAAAGAAACGTCCAGAATTGGCCAACAGGAAGGGTGTTGTTTTCCAACATGATAATGCAAGACCGCATTTTTCTTTGAGAACCAGACAAAAATTGCTGCAGCTCGGCTGGGATGTGTTACCCCACCCTCCTTATTCACCAGATATTGCTCCTTCGGATTTCCACTTATTCAGGTCTCTGCAGAATTGTCAAAAATGTCGGGTTGGTTCTGATGCCAAGGCAGATTTAGTTAAGGTTGGTAAAATGTTGTGCGCTGTGAAATTTATACTGAAGCTTCATTTATATGTCTATTTAATTCTAATTTATTTTATAGCAATTTTCCTGTGTTAACCCTTTTAACTCGGGATGAAAAACGGAAGGGAAAGAAGATAGGAGACTATAAAATTGTGTTTACGGTCATAGAAATAAGCACCCCCACCCACCCACCCACCCACCCACTCACTTTATAGTATTAATTTTCCTTTCTTTAAATGACTAAGATTTTATTGCAGCCATTTTGGATTTCGAACATTAATAGTCGTCACAGGGCCAACATGCATTTTTTTTTTATTACGCCCATATTTTCTAATTAAAAATTTTAACTTTCCTTTCTGGAAAATTTTTTATTATAATGAGTTTTTTAAATTTTTAAATAGAAAACTTAATTTTCATTTCTATAAGCACAAAATTTTAACTATAATCTTATTTTAATCTTTTTAATCTGAAAACATTATTTTTGCTCTACTGTAAAATTCAAAATTTTTCTTTTATGCTTTTTCGAATTTTTTAATATAAAGAATAATTTGCGTGCCTAGGAAATAGAAATTTTCATTATAGCATTTATTAATTTTTAATTAGAAAAAATAATTTTACGTTTTGTAAATGATAAAATTTTTATTATGAGTTTTTCAAATTTATTAATGTTTCAACCTATAATAATTTAACTTGTTACGTTTTTTAAAATTAAAACTAATATAATTCTATTAAATATAGTTATCTAATAAAAATTACTGGTGAAAATTAAACATACAAATACATATAATGTATAAATATACATCGATGTTACTATATTGGATATAATAAAGAATACAAATTGAATAAAACGTAACTAAGAGCATAAACTGCGTTTTGTAATATCGGTTTCAAATTTTGACACCAGATCAGCAGTTTTGTGGGATGGGATAAGTTGATTACATCGACCCCCAGTACTCAACTGTTACTTATTTTATCAATCCCGAAAGGTAAAATCGACCTCAGCGGAATTTGAACTCAGAATGTAAAGACGGACGAAATGCCGCTAAACGTTTTTTCCGGCGTGCTAACGATTCTGCCAGATTGCCACCTTGTTGTTACTACAGTGATATTAATATTCTTCTATCTACTCTTGGCACAAGGCACGAAATTTGGTGGGAGGGGCCCAGTCGATTAGATCGACGCCAGTACGCAACTGGTACTTAATTTATCGACCCCGAAACGATGAAAAGCAAAGTCGGCCTCGGCGGAATTATAGTGATAGTTATATTACAAAAAGCATTAAGGCGGAAAGCAGACAGAACTGTTAGCACAGTGGACGAAATGCTTAGCGGTATTTCGCCCGTCGCTACGTTCTGAGTTTAAATTCCGCCGCGGTCTACTTTGCCTTTCATCCTTTCAGGGGTCGATAAATTAAGTACCAGTGAAATACTGAGGTCGATGTAATCGACCAATACCTTCCCACAAAATATCAGAGCTTCAGTCTTTAGTAGAAAGGATTATAATTATTAGTATATGAATTATTATGATTATTGTATTTAGTAAGGCGGCAGGCTGGCAGAATCGTTAGCACGTTAGACGAAATGCGTAGCGGTATTTCGTCTGCGAGCTGGCAGAAACGTTAGCACGACGGATGAAATGCTTAGTGGTATTTCGTCTGTCTTTACGATCTGAGTTCAAATTCCGCCGAGGTCGACTTTGCCTTTCATCCTTTCGGGGTCGATTGAATAAGTACCAGTTACGCACTGGGGTCGATATAATCGACTTAATCCGTTTGTCTGTCCTTGTTTGTCCCCTCTGTGTGTAGCCCCTTGTGGGTAGTAAAGAAATAGGTATTTCGTCTGCTGCTACGTTCTGAGTTCAAATTCCGCCGCGGTCTATTTTGCCTTTCATCCTTTCGGGGTCGATTAAATAAGTACCAGTTACGCACTGGGGTCGATATAATCGACTTAATCCGTTTGTATGCCCTTGTTTGTCCTCTCTGTGTTTAGCCCAGAAGGGGCTAAACACAGAGAGGACAGACAAGTTAAAGGGACGTAAAAATTCCAACACAGCTTGTCAAGCGGTGTGAGAGGAACAAACACAGACATTAACACTCATGCACACACACAACACACACACTGTTTCGATTACAGACCGGGCGTTGTGAGTGTTTATTGAGCGAAAACACTTAAAGCTCCACGAGGCTCTGGCAGGGGATGATGGCGAATCCTGCTGTACTCTTTCACCACAACTTTCTCTCACTCTTACTTCCTGTTTCTGTTGTACCTGTATTTCAAAGGGCCGGTCTTGTCACTCTCTGTGTCACGCTGAATATCCCCGAGAACTACGTTAAGGGTACACGTGTCTGTGGAGTGCTCAGCCACTTGCACGTTAATTTCACGAGCAGGCTGTTCCATTGATCGGATCAACTGGAACCCTCGTCATCGCAACCGACGGAGTGCCAAGAAAGAAGAAAGGGATACGTGTACTACGTTTATATGTGTACGTGTGCTTGTCACACACACACACACACACACACACACACATACGTATTCTTCATACGTACACATATGTGAGTGAAACTGTATGTTTCTCTGTGTGTATGTGTTCGTATCTGTCATTGCCTTCTCTCCTCCTCTTACGCTTTGCTGTGACCCTTGCCCCTCTCTTTTAACACTTGTTATCTCTCGTTCTTCCACCCTTTACCTCCCCTTCGTCCCTCTCTCTCGATTCGTTCGACTAAAAATTCTTCAAGGCTGTACTCCAGCATGGTCGCAGTCTAATGACTGAAACAAGTAAAATACCTATTTCTTTATTATCCACAAGGGGCTAAACATAGAGGGTACAAACATGGACAGACATAGGTATTAAGTCGATTATATCGACACCAGTGCGTAACTGGTACTTAATTTATCGACCCCGAAAGGATGAAAGGCAAAGTCGACCTCGGCGGAATTTGAACTCACAACGTAACGGCAGATGAAATACCGCTAAGCATCGCTCCCGGCGTGCTAACGTTGCTGCCAGCTCACCAAATATCAAAAGATATGTAAATGTGTATGCCTGTGTGCGTCTGTGTGTGAAGCGTGAGAGCATGTGTGCGTGTGCGTGTGTCTGCACGTGTACGTTTGAGTGTGTGGTGTGTGAGTATGTGTGTGTGTGTGCGCGCGCTCTTGAATCTTTCTGTGTCTGTGTATAAATATACATAACTTTGGAGTATGTACGTACGGATTTACAGAGACTCTCCAAAACATACACACATATAAACTTGTCTTAAGTTTGGCTACTGTCACCTAGAACAAATGCTGTGCTGATGACTCCTATTCAGATAGAAACGTGTTCACAATTATCGTTATGTCTTCATAAGAAGAGGAATTATCTTTCCCTTAATTGCATGTTAATTCCGGATAATACTTGATTCGTTGAGACTATCTTTCTTTTTCATTTATCGGCCGGTTGCAATTACTGTTCATATGTTTGTTAACCTTTCTCTCGGAGTGAAGTTAATTGAAATTAATTAAGAATTTATCTTGATTAGTACATCGTAAAACTTCGCTTGTCTTTGTTTTCCTAATTCCTGCCATTGACCATACTGTGTTCTTCCCTTTAGTTCATTTCTGCTTTAACTTTGAGTCTGCATACGTGTGTGTGTGTGTGTGTGAGAGAGAGAGAGGGGGGGAGAGAGAAAGAAGTGAAGAAGAAAGAAAAAGTGAGAGTATAAATAACAAACTAGGTAGATAGAGGAGAAGAGGTAAATAAATATATAAATAATAGATAGATAAATAAATAGAGAGAGATGAATAACTAAATATGAGGCTGGTTACAGTGACATGTAAATAATATATACACACACGCACGCACACACACACATACATACATACATACATACATACATACATACATACATACATACATACATACATACATACATACGTACATACATACATAAACTCATATACACACACGCATGCATAAAGTATGCTTATCTTTAAGTATTTACCAGATGGGCTTCTTTTTTTTCTTATATATACATAAATATAGAAAGATAGATAGATAGATATGTATGTATATATATATATATGTGTGTGTGTGTGTGGTATGTATGTATGTATGTGTATATATATATATATATATATATATATATATATGTATGTATGTATGTATGTATGTATGTATGTATGTATGTATGTATTCTAGCAGGTGCGTTGTCTGTTCTCGATTAGCATGCTTATGCAGGCGGGTGTATGTGAGAAGATTGGAATATGTTTGTTTTTCAGTTTGAATGTCAGCTGGGGCGGGATTTTTCGTTTGTTTGTTATTTTTTTCTGTTTTGTTTTGTTTTGTTTTTTCCTCTCTCTCTCTCCTTCTTCTTCTTCTTCTTCTTCTTCTTCTTCTCTCTTTGTCGGCTAGTGGTGGTTACAAAGATGTCTCTCTTGGATCAGACAAGACTAGACCAACAAACTTACGCTACTACAGTCACGTGGTAAAAAGAGCAAGTTTATAAAAAGCCAACAGGCTGGTGCCCGTCCCCTTTCAGAAGCAATATTTAAAACCGCTTTATTAATTAACGCCGAGCAAAAGAAGCAAGACATTATTTTATTGACTAGAAATAAATGCTGATCTGATGAGGAGTATCAAGATGTAACAAGGATGATAATAATGACAAAACCAACAACAATAACAACGAGAAGAACAAACACAACAACAGCTGAACTTAATGTTGCTTGACTAAGAGGAAAGTAAACAGCAAAAAGCAGCAACAAGGAGTTTACGTAAGCATTATTTATAAGTTATATATATATATATAATGTATGTTATCGTGTGGAAAAATAAGGCAGGAGAAGAGAAAGGAAGCTAAGACTGTAGACAGGAATGAGAGACGAAGGGTACATAAAGTGCTAAGAGAAGAGAGTGGTGTACTTATCAAGTCAGTGAACTTTTTGTTCTTTTTTCTTTTTTTTTTTTCATGCATTTCAATTTGAGGAGAAAACCCCTAATGATGATAATGATAATAATAATAATAATAATAATAATAATAATAATAATAACAACAACAACACTAATAATAACTGCTTCTAATATAATAATAATAATAACATTAATAATAACTCTCTTTTGCTCTTTTACTTGTTTCAGTCATTCGACTGCGGCCATGCTGGAGCACCGCTTTTAGTCGAGCAAATCGACCCCGGGACTTATTCTTTGTAAGCCCGGTACTTATTCAATCGGTCTCTTTTGCCGAACCGCTAAGTTACGGGGACGTAAACACACCAGCATCGGTTGTCAAGCAATGCTGGGGGGAACAAACACAGACACACAAACATATACACACACACTTATATATATATACATATATACGACAGGCTTCTTTCAGTTTCCGTCTACCAAATCCACTCACAAGGCATTGGTCGGCCCGGGGCTATAGCAGAAGACACTTGCCCAAGATGCCACGCAGTGGGACTGAACCCGGAACCATGTGGTTGGTTAGCAAGCTACTTACCACACAGCCACTACTGCGCCTAATTTAATAATACTAATAGCAATAATATATTAATATATAATATATATTAACCAAAATGAAGCAGATTGACAAATTTATTTTTTGAACCGGTTGAAGACACACAAGATGTCGAAATATCGTTCACTAGATAACAATGGCACTCTTCTTTTAATTTTGACTCTATATCTTCAAGAGGAGTTACCTCAATCCTTTATATGTTAATTAATAACAACAACAACAATAATAATAATAAATAATAATAATAATAATAATAATAATAATAATAATAATAATAATAATGATAATAATAATAATAATAATAATAATAATAATAATAATAATAATAATAATAATAATGGTTTCAAATTTCGCCAAAAGGGCAACATTTTGGGGGAAGGGGATGAGTCGATTACATTTCCCCCAGTGTTTAACTGGTACTTATTTTATCGACCCCGAAAGAATGAAAGACAAAGTCGACTTCGGCGGAATTTGAACTCAGAACGTAGCGGCAGACGAAATACCGCTAAGCATTTCATCCGGCTTGCTAAAGATTCAGCAAGCTCGCCGCCTTTAATAATAATAATAATAATAATAATATAATAATAATATAATAATATAATATAATATTAATGATAATATAATAATAATAATATATAATAATATAATAATAATAATAATAATAATAATAATAATGGTTTCAATTTCGCCAAAAGGGCAACATTTTGGGGGAAGGGGATGAGTCGATTACACTTCCCCCAGTGTTTAACTGGTACTTATTTTATCGACCCCGAAAGAATGAAAGACAAGTCGACTTCGGCGGAATTTGAACTCAGAACGTAGCGGCAGACGAAATACCGCTAAGCATTTCATCCGGCTTGCTAAAGATTCAGCAAGCTCGCCGCCTAATATAATAATAATAATAATAATAATAATAATAATAATAATAATAAAATAATAATAATATAATGATAATAATAATAATAATAATAATAATATAATAATAATAATAATAATAATATAATAATGGTTTCAAATTCGCCAAAAGGGCAACATTTTGGGGGAAGGGGATGAGTCGATTAAATTCCCCCAGTGTTTAACTGGTACTTATTTTATCGACCCCGAAAGAATGAAAGAAAGTCGACTTCGGCGGAATTTGAACTCAGAACGTAGCGGCAGACGAAATACCGCTAAGCATTTCATCCGGCTTGCTAAAGATTCAGCAAGCTCGCCGCCTTTAATAATAATAATAATAATAATAATAATAATAATAATAGCAATAATAATAATCCCTTTTACTATAAGCACAAGGCCTAAAATTATGGTGGATGGGGACTAATCGATTACATCGACCCCAGTGTTTTACTGGTACTTATTTTACCGTCGCCGAAAGGATGAAAGGCAAAGTCAACTTCAGTGGAATTTGAACTCAAAACTTTAAGATGGACGAAACGCAGTCAAACATTTTTGTCCAGCGTGCTAACGATTCTGCCATCTTGCCGCCTTAATAATAATAATAATAATAATAATAATAATAATAATAATAATAATAATAATCCTTTCTACGATAGGCACAAGGCTTGGAATTTTAGGGGAGGAGGAGGACCAGTCGATTACATCGACCCCAGTCCTTGACTGGTATTTAATTTATTGACCCCGATGGGATGAAAAGTAAAGTCGACCGCGCTGGAATTTGAACTCAGAACTAAAAGACGGACGTAATGTCACAAAGCGAGGGGTTTTTTTTCCGGTGTGCTAACGATTCTGCCAGCTCAACGCCTTAATAATAATAATAATAATAATGATAATAATGATAATAATAATAATAATGATAATAATAATAATAATAATAATAATAATAATAATAATAATAATAATAATAATTTCTAATGTAGATATTAAATCAAAAATTTGACGCGAATGTTGATTAACCCCCCCCCCCCCAGTACATTAATTTACCGATTCAAGATATACGGAATCAAAGTTTATCTTGATGGGATTTCAACTCGAAGCACAAACTACGAGGCACTTTGTCCGGTGCTGTAACCGTTCGGCCAATTTATTAAAAAAATTTTTTTTTTTTTTTTTTTCCTCTAACATAGGAACAAAACCGGAAAATTTGAGAGAGTAGGGGTTAGTCGGTGCCATCAATCCCAGCACTTGACTCTTACTTAATTTTTATCGACCCCCAAAAGAATCTAAAGCAAAATCGACCTCGGCGGAATTTGAACTCAGAACGTATAAATCCGGGGAAAAAAATTCCTCAAAGAAGTGTTTCTGGCGCTCTCACTGTTCTGCCAACTCGTCTTCCTAACATAATTGCTTATCACTTAGGTACAAGGCAAATAATTTTGAGGGGCGGGGTTTATCAGTACCATCGATTTTTGCTGGATTTTGTCTTGTTTGTTCCTTTTCAAGCCATGCCTGGCTCGTAAGGGCCGGTTTCCCGGTTTCCTTGGCATATAGGTTCCCCACCTGGATGGGACGCCAGTCCCTCGCAGGTGAGCTGCAAGATGCAGGAGGAAAGAGTGAGAGAAAGATGTGGTGAAAGAGTCAGCAGAAGTTCGCCATTACCTTCTGCCGGAGCTGCGTGGAGCTTAGGTGTTTTCGCTCATAAACACACACATCGCCCGGTCTGAGATTCGAACCCGCGATCCCTCGACCGCGAGTCCGCTGCTCTAACCACTAGGCCATGTGCCTCCACTTGTTGGATTTTAGTACATGAAAATTACTTTTGTGATAACCCCACACCCCCATCTCGGGAGAACACAAAATAAAGTTGATAGTTGATAGTTGGTAGTCGTATAAGCGGGATCGAACCTCATAATGGATGGGAAAAAGAGCCCAATCTTCTACAATAAACTATATTTTTCAATAAGTATTGATTGAAATTCAAGGCAGCTGATTAATGTTTTTAGATGCAGAACATTTGAATTTTATATCTGAATGTATTTTTTCCTTTTTTTTTTTCTTTTATGGTGTAGTGAATGATTTTGATGGCTGTAGTCTTTTTTTGTTGTTGCTTTTACACAGACCCAGGTGAAAATAAATGAATGATATGTGATCATATATTTATAATAATAATATGCCAGCATGTTTAATAGATAGGTAGATAGATAGATAGATAGATAGATAGATAGATAGATAGATAGATAGATAGATAGTTTATGATGTTATAATATGTGTGTGAGTGCAATGTGTGTGTGTGTGTGTGTGTATCTGTGTGTGTGTGTGAGTGTGAGTGTGTATGTGTGTGTGTGTGAAAGTATGTAAGTATGTACGAGTGTCTATATATGTGTGTGTGCATGTGTGTGAGTATGTATGAATGTATGAATATGTATATATGTATGTATCCACACAGACACATACACACATCACATACACACACACACACACCTGCACGTACACATTAACACATGTACCCAGTAACAAAATCCCACATACACACTTTTTTTTATTGTTTAAGGTTAAAGAACATTGATGACACTAAATTAAGATTTTTTTTTTCGGGCAATGATTTACGTGAAGAAACAGTGAAAGACTAACGATCACACACACACACACACACACACACACACACACACACACACACACCACACACACACACACATACACATACATATACATGAAGAGAAACTTACTTAAGCAAGCATCAAACATATTTGTTACACGATATAGCAAAATATCAGAGTAAAAATATCACACAATAATCTCACCTCGCAGACACGTTATCAGCAATCATACACACATATACACACTCACACATACACACACACACATACACACACACACATACACACACACATACACACACACATACACACGCGCAAACACACATTCATACACAGACACACACACACTTGATTCACTTACTGTTTATACTTATATCCAATTAATACATACGCACACATATACACGCATATACACACACATATACACACACATATACACACACATAAAACATATACATATTTTTGTATATATGATAAGCAATACACACACACACACACATAAATATATATATATATACACATATACACGCATATACACACACATATACACACACATATACACACATATACACACACATAAAACATATACATATTTTTGTATATATGATAAGTAATATATACACACACACACACACACATAAATATATATATATATATATATATATATATACACATATACACGCATATACACACACATATACACACACATATACACACATATACACACACATAAAAACATATACATATTTTTGTATATATGATAAGCAATACACACACACACACACACACACGCACATAAATATATATATATATACACAAATACACGCATATACACACACATATACACACACATATACACACATATACACACACATAAAAACATATACATATTTTTGTATATATGATAAGCAATACACACACACACACACATAAATATATACATATATATATATATATATATATATATATATATATATATTATATATATATATATATATATATATATGAAGGGAGAGAGAGATGCGTGTCTATGTGTGTGTTCGCGTGTTATATAAACATATATATATATATCTATACATACGCTGCTAATAATTACTGTCAGTTGGTTTAGACAACACGGAAGACTAGGATTGATTTCAAACTTACTAATTAAGATATAATACATTCAACAACGAAAGCAACAGTGAGTTTTTCTTTGAATTGTTTAATTATGATAAGAGACAGCCTAATAACATGAAAGACAATAGTTGATAAACAGATCGTTGTTCTTGTTTACTTTTTGTCGTATTTCTTTTTTATAGAAATTAAACATCGGAATAACCATTTGAGGGCATTATCAACAACATAGACAACCCCGTTACCATTATTTTTATTGAACAATGGATCGTAAGAGAATAAAGATGAATGGAAGGTTGACCGCTACTAAAGTGGAACCTAATTATAGCGCCTGGAGTGGAAATTCGTCTTTTTACCAAGGAGATGATATGGATGAGACTTCTAATAATCACCGGTTTGGATCTGATGGAAATATTAACAAGAAAGATTATCTTTATAATAGATACTTTAATGGTAGAATCAATTGTTTTTGGTTGTTGACAGTTCTTATCTGTGTTTTCTCAAACTTCGTGTGTCGAGTACACTGTGTTTCGTTAACAACTGCTGAGACTACTTATAGTAAAGCTACCAGCAGAGATATAACGATGGTAACATCGCATTCACACCCGAATCAAACGTCTGATTCATATGCGCAGTCTACTAAACCAGCAACCCTGGTAACAACATCCGACAAGGGGCCAGTGTCCAAACGTCGACCTCAGTCAACGCAATACGAACCTGATAAAGTACGCCCTAAAGATCGTCTCAACAAATTTCATCAACGACAACAACAGCGAAAACAGAAAGAGTTAAAGACCAGGTTGACAACAGAAACATATACAACACAGACAACTGAATCGACAGAAGTCCAGACTACTCAAACAACACAAAAAGCTCAGTCAACTGAAGGAACCAAAATGATTAAAAAACCTCAAACAAATTCTAAAACCCGAAAACCTCAAACAACTCCTAAACCTGAAAAACCTCAAACAACTGAAAAATCGCAAACCGTTGAAACACAAACAGTAGAAAAGACAACACAGACGATAGTGGAAAAGAAGGGAACTCAAACAAGCGAAAAACCCCAAACGACTGAAGGGACACGGACAACTCTGAAAGAGAAAATAACAGAAAAACTGAACACAGTTCCCCGGACATCGCAGAAACCCCAGACAACCCTTAAAACAACTGAAAAAACTCGGACAACAGATAGCAAGAAAGAATTACCGGAAATAACAAAAAAACAGACTGTAAAAGTAACCCCGACGACAGAAACAACTGAAAGTGTCACAACACCGACTAAAACCGACAAACAAATACCAACAACTTCGGCTACAAACGCAGACGATGATCAGTGTCCAGAAAACTCAATGGCTTACTACAATATAACGTTTGTACCGCTTTGGTCAAGTAGAAGGTTCCCAAAGATGTATCCTATGTACCGACCGCATGCACAATGGTCAAAAACAATCGGTGAGTGAACTTCTTTTTTTTTTTTTTCGTTTCCTCTATTTCATTGTCTAACATTTTAACTACAAATATTATTTATATGTAAGATAAGAAGCAAGAGAAAATGGGACAAAACTTGGGACAAAGAAAAAAACGTAAAAAAAGTTATTCAAGCGCTAAATCGAAAAATATTTTGTTCATCATTTAGAAATAAGCATATGTATCGACACAGGCATACAAAATGCTACATATACAGACATATACTCTCTTTTTACTCTTTGACTTGTTTCAGTCATTTGCCCGGAACCATGTGGTTGGTAAGCAAGCTACTTACCACACAACCACTCTTGCGCCTATGATTACATTATTCCATGTGTGTTTGCGCGTTGTGTAAACGAATATGTGTGTATGTAGAGACAGACAGACAGACAGACAGACAGACAGACAGACAGACAGATAGATAGATAGATAGATAGATAGATAGATAGATAGATAGATAGATAGATATGTTTCTTTATTAACCACACAGGGCTGCACACAGACAGGACAAAATTACAAGGTAGAGCTTTTCTTTTGGGGGTAAAAGAAGGGGGTTTGGTTTTCGATCAAAAGGGATCGTAAATGGAAAGAAAGAGGACAAAATAAGGGGGGGGGATATAATTTTTTTTTTAAAAGGTGGGGGGAAGGAAAAAAAATTTGATCAATAGGGATCGTTATCACAGAAATGTCAATATGAAGTGTAAAGGGGAGGACAGGTGAGGTTTACCCGTGGAAAGAAAAGCCTACGGAAAAGACCACGGTAACCTCGGTCAATGAAGTCATATGTTATATTTCTTTCTTTTTTTTTGCAAATAAGCAACTCTCTGTATTAATTTTTACGGTTCATAGAATCATAGTCAAGGTGGCTTCGTCATTCATACGTGCCATCCTTGCTACATTCACCCATCTTTTTTTAAAACATTCACTAGACAAAACCTAGATAGATATACAGTCA
>NC_042998.1:20598116-20610616 GCF_006345805.1 Octopus sinensis
CCTACGGTAAAATAAGTTTTCAAAGTCCAAAACCCCCAACTCGACTCTAAATAAGAATTTTCATCTCCTCTTGGCTTTTGTATTAAATAACTTTAAGAAGGAATTACCTGACATGCTGGATAAAACTCCGGCTGACAGTGCCGATAATTTACTCTCTTTACTCTTTACTCTTTTACTTGTTTCAGTCATTTGACTGCGGCCATGCTGGAGCACCGCCTTTAGTCGAGGAAATCGACCCCGGGACTTATTCATTTGTAAGCTCAGTACTTATTCTATCGGTCTCTTTTTTGCCGAACCGCTAAGTGACGGGGACATAAACACACCAGCATCGGTTGTCAGGCAATGCTAGGGGGACAAACACAGACACACAAACACAGACACACAAACACAGACACACGAACACATATATATATATACATATATACGACAGGCTTCTTTCAGTTTCCGTCTACCAAATGCACTCACAAGGCATTGGTCGGCCTGGAGCCATAGCAGAAGACACTTGCCCAAGATGTCACGCAGTGGGACTGAACCCGGAACCATGTGGTTGGTTAGCAAGCTACTTACCACACAGCCACTCCTGCGCCTATTTCATAACAATTACGCTACAAGCCAATATCTCTTCTTTTCCTTTCGATAATCGGTGATGGCTTCGTGCCAAGGGAATTGTGTGGAACTCTGTGTGATGAAGAGTAAAACCATAAATAATGCCCGTAGAGATATATTTCCAGATTCCACACACTTCTGCCACGGTCGTGTATTGAGCACCCTTCTGTGTTTGTAATAATTCAGAAACTGATTCCGTGCAAGAACTAAAAGTCAATCTAGACTGCTTACCTTTGTCAATCTCCTCATCTGTTGCATACCTGAACATGTAGACAGACAGACAGACAGACAGACAGACAGACAGACAGACAGACAGATAGATAGATAGATAGATAGATAGATAGATAGATAGATAGATAGATAGATAGAGAGAGAGATAGAGAGATATATACATATATATACGCACACACATACATGCATACATACATACCTATATACATACATATATTCATACATATAAATATATATGTATCCGTATGTGTGTGCATGTGTGTGTATTTGTGTGTGTGTGTGGTGTGTGTGTGTGTGTGTGTGTGTGTGTGTGTGTGCGTGTGCGTGTGCGTGCGTGCGTGCTGTCCAGTGCAGTAGTTGTACAGCATGATACGGTATCAGTTACAAACAACCGTCCTCTGTCGAAAATTTTGAGAATGCTTTGATGACATTAATACACATGTTTATTAGTCTATCGTAAGTGAACCCAGAGAGTAAAAGTGCGAGGCAGATCGTTAACAAAAAAAGAAAAAACAGAAATGATAACGTTCGAGTCAAGCAGCTTGGTAAATGTCATCACCACTTCAATCCACCGACTGAAATATTTAACAAGTGGATAGGAGTAATACCAGAGATTCACGGTTAATTTACAGAGGCAAATATTCAGACATGTGTCTAGTGAGATACAGCAAATTCTTTTACGATATGACGGTAGCTTGCATAATCGTATCGTCTCCATGCACCTGCACCTCAGGTGAGAATTTCTTCTGTTCAGTCATGTGTAGCGAGATAATGCAAAATTTTCTTTAGATGTATACTAAAATAGGATATATATTTTCATTATCTTTTTGTTTTTGTTGTACATCACACAAGTTTCAAGTTGTGATGACGGTTTGAAAGTGTGTGTTTTTTTATGGTTGATTGAAATTTGATGCAGATTTTTCTTTTTTGTTTTTTGGTACAGTTCTAGTTGTTGTTATTATTGTTTGCTTGCTTTTAGGTTTTTAAATGAAATGCCTGATTCTTTACACACGGGTTTCATCTGTTTGGCGTGACAGAACGGCATCTATCCGTGTCATTAACTCGTCAGACTGCTGGCTCTTTGCTCTCACATCTTCGTTTATAACACATGACATTCAGTTCAGTGGCTCAGCGCACTAGTCTGTAAACTGGCACCATTAGATTGTAAAGTTTCCATCTGTAAGAAATATAAACACTATATAGCTGGTGTGTGTATGTTTATTACTACGTGTCTATGTGTGTGTGTGGGGGGGTATTAGCTTCCAGAGTCGAGCGCAAGGACTCATATGGGTAATACTTTAAACGGATGGCCTAGCGAGTGAGCTACGATGTGGTCACTCGGTCAGCTGAAAATAGAAGCTATATTTTTCTCAAGTAACTGGATGCTCGGTAGAGGAATGAATGGGCAAGGAGTTGGTGCGAAGCCTTGGTTGTGAGACGCGGTAGGGGTGACGAGAAGGCATGAAAGCAGCAGCAGCAGTAGTAGTAGTAGTAGTAGTAGTAGTAGTAGTAGTAGTAGTAGTAGTAGTAGTAGTGGTGGTGGTGGTGGTGGTGGTGGTAATTGTTGTTTTTGTTTAGCCCCAGATGCGCCCTGATAGAGCAGATTTATGAGCCAGGCGTGACCATCCCGTCATTTTCCTATGTGCAGGAAACCTAGAATCACATTGTACAACGATTCCTTTTCTTAGACGATTCTGTCTGATTCGAGGGATATTTGCTTACTATTTCCAGCAGGTCAAGCGGCCATATTGACGCGCTTCTTTGTAACGATTTAGTGACGGTTCTTTCGCTCTGAATTCAAATGTCACTGAAGGGATATTTGTTTACTATTTCCAGCACACACACTGTGTGTGAGTGTGTGTGCAATGGAAGTGGGATGGTGAACATTCAACGCTGAAAACAAAAATCAAACCGCGTTTCAACTCCGTGTGAGTATGTGTGTATGCGTGTGCGTGTACAAGGGAAGTATGTGAATGTTTGTATGTGTGAACTAGCGTTCTTTCAGTAACAAACGCTGATTGATGTCACATCCCAAAAGACAACCACCAGATGATATTGACAAGTGTATTCATTTGATTGAACATCCATATTTATGTATAAAATACAACAATTAGCCGTCATTTTTGATGGCACGGGGCCAGCTAGTTTTGCATATTAAGCGTAAGATAAAGCATCACTTCTGTAATCTCTTTTGTACTCCCTCATTTACATACATTGATATTTGCATCGAGATGTCTTCTTCTGTGATCCGAAAACTATACTCTCTCTTTACTTGTTTCGGTCATTTGACTGCGGCCTTGCTGGAGCACCGCCTTTAGTCGAGCAAATCGACACCAGGACTTATTGTTTGTAAGCCTAGTACTTATTCTATCGGCCTTCTTTTGCCGAACCGCTAAGTTACGGGAACGTAAACACACCAGCATCGATTGTCAAGCGATGTTGGAGGGACAAACCACAGACACACAAGCATATACACACACACACACACACACACACACATATATATATATATATTATATATATATATATGTGTGTGTGGTGTGTGTGTGTGTGTTGTGTACGACGAGCTTCTTTCAGTTTCCGTCTATCAAATTCACTCACAAGGCTTTGGTCGGCCCGAGGCTATAGTAGAAGACACTTGTCCATAGTGCCACGCAGTGGGACTGAACCCGGAACCATGTGGTTCGTAAGCAAGATACTTACCACACTGCCACTCCTACGCCTAATATCTCCATAATAATAATAACAAGAGCACTCAGAGAGCGCAAACCTCCGTCAAGGCAACACCAACATCCTCTCAACAGTTAGCCTGAGATGATTTTTAAAATGAGAATATCTGAAATATACTCGACTGCTCTCACAAACGAGAATACTAAAAATGAGCCCGACCGCTCTCAAAAATTAAGTAAAAAGAACAGGAAATATAATCCAGAATCCTTGTCCAGTACCGGATCGATCTCAAATTGTAATGTATTCGTTCCAGTCACTGGGACAAACATCCCTGAAAGTTTCATCCGAATCCATCAAGCAGTTCTTGAGATATCTTGTCTACGAACAAACAAAGAAACAAACAAATACAACTGAAAACAATACCTCTGCCTTCGCTAAGACGGAGGTAATAATAATGATGATAACAACAACAACAACAGCAACAACAACAAATATGCATGTGTGTATGCATGTAAGCATGTATGTATGAGTATATGTGTATGTGTATATTTTCCTGTTGGTTGGTCACGTAGATAATTAGCTGGAAGTAATTAGGTAATGACTTCATTGATCGCCACTTACTTTAATCACCAAACTGTTGACTTACTGAACGTGTTCTTCAAACAGAACAGACTTCTCTTCATCTCATATTTACATTTCAACTTAACCAGCTCTGTTGACCTACAGCTTTCATGTTCCCAGGATGTTGTTGCTATTTTTGTTGTTGTCGTTGCCGAGGTCATCGTCGTTGTCTTTAGTATTGTTGTTATTGTTGTTATTACACAATCGCTATAGTGTCGGACAAAATGAATTGCCGTGTTTTAGTTACAGATCTTCGTGTTATGAATTCATTTCCTGGCGAGGTCAGCTTTGTCTTTCATCTTTTAGGAGTCTCTAAATTAAAATGTTGTACCAGACTTAGTTCTATGTAATCGGCTAATACCCTCCTCCTAAAACATAGCTGATCTTTGGTCAAAATTTGAATTCTGATCATTATTATTATTATTATTATTATTATTATTATTATTATTATTATTATTATACGTTTGACTTCTGCTTTTTATTTGTACAAGTTGACTCCAATTCTCACCCAGAGACCTCAAGAGACAACAAGTTAGAAGTTCATGTTGGTGTTATGCCTAGGGTGTCATATATTTGGTTTTGCACGTAGTATTGTTCTAGAGAATGTTTAAGAAAACATTAAAAAATTATAAGTTTGTTTAAAAATTTGAGATTACATAGACAGTATTTTACGTAGGAGATGGGTAGTTCCCATGAGCACTATCTTTTGAATTTCTGTTATTTGGGGGTTTCCTGATATCTGAGCTAGGCAGGAATCAGCCCCTTTTGTTATCATTCCTAGGGCAGCTATGACAACAAGTAATGTTTTAGTTTTGAGGTTCCGCATTTTCCCAATTTCTATTTCGAGATCTTTTTATACTTGCTCAGTTTTTGGTAGGTCTTGACAGATACATTTATGTCAATTGGGACAGTCATATCAATAAGGAGGCAAGATTTTTGTCTTTATTATTATTATTATTATTATTATTATTATTATTGAGTGAGAGATCAGTGCATACCATCAAAGTGACACTGGGGTAAAATATACGAAGCCCATAGGCATGTCGCAACAGGTCCAAGAAGACACACGATAAAGTATTATATAGTTGTTTAGGACTGCTTTCATGAAAAGTAAAGCAACCGATACAAAACCAAACTGGGAAATATCTTAAACTAATCTGAGGTACCAAAGCGTTTAACACAGAAGTGAGATTTCGACCAAGAAGAAGGCAAGAAAAATTCTCTAATAATTCTGTAGTGTGCCGAACAGGTCTTCATAACGATCTGCCTCGGTCGGAGAGAGATAAATATAAATATAAAGGTGGTCGATGCTCCATCAGAAATAGATATCTGCTGGCTAGTAGCTGTCTTTTTGCTCGATATCGAAGGAAAATGACAAGCATATTACAAACCCACAAGCCGCAAATAGTAAATTAGTCAGAACATGGGATGGAGTTTTTGATCCAAACAAAAGTATGGAAGCGATCCCAAACCTGATTAATCTGCCAAGTGCTTTGCAATTGTTCGTGTTGGTTGCGGGCAGAAGGCTAAGGTGTTATTTATGCAGTGACACAAAACATCTAAGGCAGTGTTTCCCAACCTTTTTTCCCGGCGCCCCACTTTTTCATAGCAAAAGTTTTTACGCCCCACCTTTTCCCATGTCCACTCACATTTACAAGTACATGTGGGCCTACTTACAATTGAAAAAAAATCAAAAAAAATTAAAAAAATTGTATTCAAAATACAAAAAAAGTTTGAGAATTGAAACAACAGGCACTGAAAGTGCATAACACCCAATTAAATCGATAAAATTATTACGATTCTCATGTTTAAAAAATGTCATTTATAAAGAATAAAGAAACACGTTTTTTCAGTTCAATTATTTGACGGTCAGCTCGACTAATTTAGTGAGAACCCTGTGCCTGATGCATACAGCACAAGTTTTTAATTTGAGGAGACAACTTTGTTAATTTCAGTCGTAAATCGCCATGTTTTGTAATCTCAAGCCGGTTTCTCTTGGCTTCGAGCAAATTATCAACTGCACTAAAACCACAGGGCTAACAAAAGACTAATTGAGGCAAACTAATTGAGGCAATTGATTGGCTTATCTGAATAGTAAGTTTATTGCTCAGTGCGGGATCTTCTTTGTCTCGCTGGGGTGCGAGAGTTTCCGATGTGGAGGCTTCAAAGGAAAGACGGAATCTAAGGTTGTGCCCGCGATGACCGCTCGTCATGTACAAATATTTTCACAGCCCACGTCTATGCCCCGCGCCCCACCTGAATTTTCTCAGGCCCCACCAGTGGGGCGTACGCCCCACCTTGGGAATCACTGATCTAAGGGCTTTCGGTCCACAACAATAGAAGGAAGAAGGAACACTCGCACTGGCTTTGTGCCAACATTTGAAACATTTATCATTATTAATGGCAGTGAAGGCAGCAAGGTGGCAGAAACGTTAGCACGCCGGGCGAAATTCTTAGCGGTATTTCGTCTGTCTTTACGTTCTAAGTTCAAATTCTGCCGAGGTCCACTTTGCCTGTCATCCTTTCGAGGTCGATAAATTAAGTACCAGTTACGCACTGGGGTCGATGTAATCGACTTAATCCGTTTGTCTGTCCTTGTTTGTCCTCTCTGTGTTTAGTCCCTTGTGGGTAGTACGTTACGTTCTGAGTTCAAATTCCGCCGAGGTCGACTTTGCCTTTCATCCTTTCGGGATCGATTAAATAAGTACCAGTTACACACAGGGGTCGATGTAATCGACTTAATCCGTTTGTTTGTCCTTGTTTGTCCCCTCTATGTTTAGCCCCTTGTGGGCAGTGAAGAAATAAGAAACATTAAGGCGCCATGCAAAATGCTTAGCGGCGTTTGGTCCGTTTTTACGTTCTGAATTAAAATTCACCGAGGTCGATTTTGTCTTTCATCCATTCAGGGTCGATAAGTTGAGTACTGGGGTCGATGTAATCGACTTAGCCAATCGCCCGAAATTACTGACTTTGTGCCAAAATTTGAAGCCTTTATTAAGGGCAGTGAATCGACTAAATCGCTAGAGCGTCGGAAAATACCTTGTGGTATTTACAAAAACAGAAAGAAGCCTATCATATATATATGTATGTTTGTCTACCTTCACCACTTGACGACCGGTGTTGGTTCGTTTACGTCTCCATAACTTAGTAGTTCTGTTAAAAGAGACACCTATAGAATAAGTATCAAGCTTTAAGAAAATAAGTACTGGAGTTGATCCGTTCGACAAAAACCCTTGAAGGTGACTCCTCCAGCTTGGCCGCAACACAATAACAAACAAATCCTTTATACTCCAGGCACAAAGCCTGAAATTTTTGGGAGAAGGTTAATCTATTACACTGACCCCAATGCGTAACTGTTACATAATTTATCGACCCCGAAAGGCAAAGTTGACCTCGGCGGTATTTGAACACAACGTAGCAACGGGCGAAATACTGGTTATCATAAAGTATTCTTTCGTGGTCGACAAAATAAATTACCAGTCATGTATTGGAGTCGAAGGTGTTGATTAGCCACTTCCTTCAAAATTTCAGGTTTTATGCCTATGCAAAAACATTATTCTTTCAGCAACCGTCCTTATCATCGCGTCGATGTGGTTATCACCATTAACTTGATAAGCATTTTCTTCGACATCAGTATCATTTGTGTTTGCTTGTATTATCACCTGAATTGTTCATTCTCAAATACCACGTTGGCATAGAACACTTTATTCGAATCTACCGTGATAAATAAACTCGAGTCTTTCGTTTATTATATTAACAAATTTTTGATCTTCCTTGAGATCTTATGTAAATAAAGTAAGATGAAATAAGATTTGACAATGCTCGTTTGGTTCAATGGCTGAACATTATATCCGAGAGATTTGATAAAGCTACAGCTATAAAGCCGTGCCTGTCGGCTGTTGTTTTATTAAGATATCTCCTCGACAGCCATTGTGCCGGTATTATCGTTAATATATCAATGGTTCTTCTATGCTCCACAATCATCCTGAGACGCTCTGTATTCCGTCACCTCCTCCGTGGCCATGGCTTTGAGCCTAACCCTACAGGAGATCCGGGTTTACGTTCTCTTTTCTAGATTTCTTTTCAACAGAACTACTTCCCAAAAGTAAGTTGTCTTAGCTTAAAACTACTGAGAACAGGGTTGCGAAGAAAACCTTACCAACCACATGGTTCCGGGTTCAGTCCCACTGCGTGGCACCTTACGTAAGTGTCTTCTACTATAGCCTCGGGTCGACCAAAGCCTTGCGAGTGGATTTGGTAGATGGAAACTGAAAGAAGCCCGTCGTATATATGTACATATATATATATGTGTGTGTGTGTGTGTGTGTGTGTCTGTGTGTGTTTGTTTGTGTGTCTGTATTTGTCCCCCCAACATCGCTTGACAACCGATGCTGGTGTGTAACTTAGCGGTTCGGCAAAAGAGACCAATACAATAAGTACTAGGCTTACAAAGAATAAGTCCTGGGATAGATTTGCCCGACTAAAGGCGGTGCTCCAGCATGCCCGCAGTCAAATGACTGAAACAAGTAAAAGAGTAAAGAGTAACTAGGTGTAGGCATGGCTGTTTAGTAGGAAAATTTCTCCACGACCACGTGATTCCGGGTTCTATCCCGTTGCGTGCTACCTTGGGTAAGTGCTTTCTGTTATAACCCGGACCAACCAAAGATTTGTGAGTAGATTTGGTAGACGGAAACAGAAAGAAGCCTGTCGTATATATGTATGTTTGTCTACTTTCACCACGTGACGACCGGTGTTCGAAAGGATGAAAGGCAAAGTTGATCTCGGCGAAAATTTGAGCACAACGTAGCAACGGGCGAAATACCTATTTCTTTACTACTCACAAGGGGCTACACACAGAGGGGACAAACAAGGACAGACAAACGGATTAAGTCGATTATATCGACCCCCAGTGAGTAACTGGTACTTAATTTATCGACCCCGAAAGGATGAAAGGCAAAGTCGACCTTTGGCGGAATTTGAATTCAGAACGTAAAGACAGACGAAATACCTATTTCTTTACTACCCACAAGGGGCTAAAAACAGAGGGGACGAACAAGGACAGACAAACGGATTAAGTCGATTATATCAACCCCCAGTGAGTAACTGGTACTTAATTTATCGACCCCGAAAGGATGAAAGGCAAAGTCGACCTCGGCGGAATTTGAACTCTGAACGTAGCGGCAGACGAAATACGGCTACGGATTTCGCCCGGCGTGCTAACGTTTCTGCCAGCTCGCCGCCTTCCAATAACAAATGATATGGTTCTCGGTTATCATAAAGTATTCTTTTCTACTCTAGGCACAAAGCCCGAAGTTTTGGGGGAGGGGGCAATCCATTAGATCGACCCCAGTACGCAACTGATACTTAATTTTGCGTGTGTGCGTGTATGTGTGTATGCTTGTGTCGTATGCGTGTGTGTGTATGTGTGTGTGCGTGTATGTGTGTGTGTGTGTTTGTCCCCTACCTTAACCAATGTTGATGCGTTTACGTCCCCGTAACTTAGCGGTTCGGCAAATACAGACCGATAGAATTAGCACCAGGCCTTAAAAACTAAACACTGGGTCGATTCGTTCGACTAAAATTCTTTAAAGCAGTACCCCAACATGGCCACAGTCTAATTACTGAAATACCTAAAAGAATGAAAGAATAACAATGGGTTCGTCCATTTTTGAGACTGAATGGTGTGGTTTGATGGGGATTTTACTGCTGTTTCTAGCAACCATGATGTTTCTTCAAACGATCATAAGGTTCCTTCTTTGACTCTGCGTGAGTTTACATCTCGCTCTATGAAGTCCCTCACTGTATTTGTAATTATTCACGATATAACTAATTATCCCTAATCTAATTAATCACACATTCACAACAAATTAAAGCTAATTTCCTTCTAAACCAACGAGATAGTTTTTTATGTGGTCGGCGCGGTCTATTAGATATGCAGCAATCCCTCGACTATCGCAATGTATTACGTTCCAAAAACCCCCACGCAATAGGTGAAAATCCGCAAAGTAGAAGCAGTACTGTATATTTTTTTATAATTTGTATACATTTTATTATAAATTCAAAACAACACCACGGAGGAATCGACGTAAGCTTAAATAATAAACCGCGATAGGTGAACTGCGATACGGCAAGAGATTGTTTGTTCCTTATCGAGCCACGTCTGGTTCATTAGGGCCGGTTTCCTGGTTTCCTTGGCGTATAGGTTCCCCACCTGGACGGGACGCCGGTCAGTCAAAGGTGAGCTGCAAGATGCAGGAGGAAAGAGTGAGAGAAAGTTGTGGCGAAAGAGTCAGCAGAAGTTCGCCATTACCTTCTGCCGGAGCCGCGTGGAGCTTAGGTGTTTCGCTCATACACACACACATCGCCCGGTCCGAGATTCGAACCCGTGATCCCTCGACCGTGAGTCCGCTGCTCTAACCACTAGGCCATGTGCCTCCACACCTGTAGTAGGAGAGAGTATTAATTTTGCAATTAAACCGCGAGCTGGCAGAATCGTTAGCACGCCGGACAAAATACTTAGTGCCATTTCGTCCGTCTGCATTTGAGTTCAAATACTCCCGAGGTCGGCTTTGCTCTTCATCATTTCGGGGTCGATAAATTAAGTCCTAGTGAAACACTACTGTTAATGCAATCGACTGGGTCCCCTCCCTGAAAATTTCAGGGCTTGTGCTTTTAGCAGAAAGGATTATTATTGTTTGAAGCTAAGGGCGGCGAACTGGCAGAATCGTTAGAACGCCGGGAAAAAAATCCTTAGCGGCATTTCGTTCGTCTTTAGGTTCTGAGTTCAAATTCCATCGAGGTCGACTTTGCCTTTTATCTCTTCAGGGTCAATGAAATAAATACCTATTTCTTTATTACCCACAGGGGGCTAAACACAGAGGGAACAAACAAGGACAGACATAGGTATTAAGTCGATTACATCGACCCCAGTGCGTAACTGGTACTTAATTTATCGACCCCGAAAGGATGAAAGGTAAAGTCGACCTCGGCGGAATTTGAACTCAGAAACATAACGGCAGACGAAATACCGCTAAGCATTTCGTCCGGCGTGCTAACGGTTCTGCCAGCTCGAAATAAATACCAATTACGCACTGGGGTCGATGTAGTCGACTAGCCCCTTTCCCACAAAGTTTCAGGTCTTGTGCCCATAACAGAAAGGATTTATTTAGCAATTTTAGAAGAAAATCCATGCTAGGCACGGTTAAAAAGCGGTCTGGGTTCAATCCCCAGCGAGCCATTCACCTTTTCGTGCTTGATAGAATTCAAAGAATGGAACATATTTATTCAAGTGTCACCCTTCCCCAAAAATGTATGTCGATGTCCTTTAGTCAAAAGTCAGACTGACAGTGGCTTTCATTTCGGCTTTCTTTTAAGCTTTGTTTGTTCTTTTTTATTTATTTATTTATTCATTCATTTATTTATTTGTTTACTTATTTAAGATTGGAATTTAGAATTGTCTTCTTTTTGGAATCGCCCACTGTCTATTTTTTTTACCAAATATCTCTCCTCTTATTGCTCTTCTTCTCTGTTACTCTCTCTCTCCTCTCTCTCTCTCTCTCTCTCTCCTCTCTCTCTCTCTCTATATATATATATATATATATATATATATATATATATATATATATATGTATGTATATATATATATATATATATGATGAGGCACTCCGTCCGTTATGACGACGAGGGTTCCAGTTGATCCGATCAACGGAACAGCCTGAAATTAACGTGCAAGTGGCTCAGCACTCCACAGACACGTGTACCTTTCACGCAGTTCTTGGGGCGATTCAGTGTGACGCAGAGTGTGACAAGGCTAGTCCTTTGAAATACATGTACAGAGAAACAGGAAGAAAGAGCAAGAGAAAGTTGTGGAGAAAGAATACAGCCGGGTTCACCAGCACCGGCCCCTGCCGGAGCCACCTCAAGCTCCAGGTAGCTCCGGAGCTTGAGGTGTTTTCGCTCAATAAACACTCACAACGCCAGTCTAGGAATCGAAACCGCGATCCTGTGACCAGGAGTCTGCTATATATATATATATATATATATATATATATATATATATATATATATATATATATATATATATCGTTCACCCCTCCCTCTTCTACATTTTTCGTTTTTTCACTCCAATATGTATGCCCTCTCTCCCTCTCGTTGTCTTTCTCTCTCTCTCTCTCTCTCTCTGGCTCTCTCTCTGTCTCTGTCTCTCTCTCTCTCTCTCTCTCTCTCTCTCTCTCTCTCTCTCTCTCTCTCTCTCTCTCTCTCTATCAATCCCTCACTTATTCATTCCGATCTTTTTCACATTCACTTTATGTATATGTCTGTGTGTGTGTTTGCGTGTGTATGTGTGTTTGTGCATTCTCTCTCTCTCTCTT
>NC_042998.1:20618116-20638116 GCF_006345805.1 Octopus sinensis
ATCGACCCCGAAAGGATGAAAGACAAAGTCGACCTCGGCGGAATTTGAAGTCAGAACGTAACGGCAGACGAAATACCTATTTCGTTACTACCCACAAGGGGCAAAACACAGAGAGGACAAACAAGGACAGACAAACGGATTAAGTCGATTACATCGACTCCAGTGCATAACTGGTCCTTAATTTATCGACCCCGAAAGGATGAAAGGCAAAGTCGACCTCGGCGGAATTTGAACTCAGAACGTAACAGCAGACGAAATACCTATTTCGTTACTACCCACAAGGGGCAAAACACAGAGAGGACAAACAAGGACAGACAAAGGGATTAAGCCGATTACATCAACTCCAGTGCGTAACTGGTACTTATTTAATCGACCCCGAAAGGATGAAAGGCAAAGTCGATCTCGGCGGAATTTGAACTCAGAACGTAGCGGCAGACGAAATACCGCTAAGCATTTCGCCCGGCGTGGTAACCATTCTGCCAGTGCCAGTTCACTCACTACTATGATACCGTTAATGAAAATTTCTTCAGCCAACCGAACAGACTCATCAACAGTTCCTAGAAAAAGAATATTCAGCGACTTTAATTCCAGATTCGCCTCATGTTTTTAGGTGACGACTGTTTTAGCAAGGTCAAGGTCAGTCGTAACGTTTCCGAGAATTGTGCAGAGATTTAATAATGAATGAAAATCAAGACGCCTGTCTACTTCGATTCAATACATTGCTTTTATATGTGCTTCAAAGAAACTGCAGAACATGAAATATAGTTCAGCCTTGAGACAAACTCAAAATATACATTGATACTGTTGCTGTGGCTTTTGTAAGAACTAAAGATCTGCTGGACGACGATTGGTACTCATTCAACTTAAATAGGTTAGATTCCCTTAGTGCTACCCAGCTTAATATGCTTCAAGCTTTGTTGTTTACAGAGCAGCACCAAACACTTAAAACACCTTCAAATAGAGTTCAGATAATGTTGAGAATGTATATTAGTGATTATTGGATCAATCTCTGCAGCTCTAAGCCACAAGGCAATATCAAGGAAACTGTGGTATTCAGTGTAGTACAGAGAAAGTATATAGGCGGCTAGCCAAGGTGCCACGCGGTGGGAGTGAACCTGGAAACATGTGGTTCGGAAGAGAGCTTCTTTACCAGGCAGTTTAATTAAGACGAAGAGAACATTGGAACAAGTTTCTAGGGCGGTTAGCTGGCAGAATCGTTAGCACGCCGAGTGAAATGCTTAGCAGTATTTCGTCTGCCGTTACGTTCTGAGTTCAAATTCCGTCGAAGTCGACTTTGCCTTTCATCCTTTCGGGGTCGATAAATAAAGTACCAGTTTCGCACAGGGTTCGATGTAATCGACTTAATCCGTTTGTCTGTCTTTGTTTGTCCCCTCTATGTTTAGCCCCTTGTGGGTAGTAAAGAAAAAAGTATGTAGGCACGTGGTTTAGTTGTTAGGGTGCTCGGCTCACGATAGTAAGGTTATGCTTTCGATACCCGGTGATGTGTTATGTCCTTGAGCAAGACACTTTATTTCACAATGCTCCAGTCCGCTAGACTGGCAAACATGAGTAGTACCTGTATTTCAACAGACCAGCTTTGTCATCTTCTGTGGCACCTTGAATCTCATTGAGAACTACGTTAAGAGCACGCGTGTCCGTGAAGTGCTCGGCTACTTGCCTGTTAATTTCGCAAACAGGCTCTTCTGTTGGTCAGATCAACTGGAACCCTCGCCGTCGTAATCGACGGAGTTCCAAAAGTACAGTGAAATCTGTCACTCCAAGCAACAAACATCGTGAAAACTGCAGCAGCGTTAAAAACCAAATATATATAGTAATAAAAGTCATAAAAGTCATTATTATGAGATGATTATAAAGTCAGAAAGCAAAGCATACCATGGTTTCCACAAAGCTATTCATTGCTTCGTATACACCGGCTAATACATGCATATATATATACGGCAGGCTTCTTTCAGTTTCCGTCTACCAAATCCACTCACAAGGCTTTGGTCAGCCCGAGGCTATAGTAGAAGATACTTGCACAAGGTACCATGCAATGGGACTGAACCTGGAGCCATGTGGTTCGTAAGCAAGCTACTTACCACACAGCCATAGGCAAGGTTCTAACAGACAAAGTCCCGAAAAATGATCGTATGTAACTGAGCTTTTGAAAGGTGCCAAGCCAGTCTTCATGGAACACCTCCACAAACTCTCCAAACGATGTTGGGAAAAGGGTGCAGTTCTATAGGGAATAAAGGGATCAATATTGTCATTGGATAGAGACTAAGCCGGTAGTGACAAGTGATTTTAAAAATCATTAATTATAAGGACGTATTTTATGGTCTATAAAATTTTCACTCGAATAGTTTGGCAAAGGTTTCTTATTTCTTATTTCTTTACTACCCACAAGGGGCTGAACATAGAGGGGACAAACAAGGAGAGACAACGGGATTAACTCGATTACATCGACCCCTGTGTGTAACTGGCCCTTAATTTATCGACCCCGAAAGGATGAAAGGTAAAGTCGACCTCGACGGAATTTGAACTCAGAACGTAACAGCAGACGTAATACCGCTAAGCATTTCCCCCAGCGTGCTAACATTTCTGCCAGCTCGCCACCTTTAGTTTGGCAAAGGTTTCGAAACTTTCAGAGTATATCATAAGTCGTAAAATAACTTCTGTACCAAAACGTCTCCTATAGATATGATATATATTTCTTTATTGCCAACAAGGGGCTAAACATAGAGGGGACAAACAAGGACAGACAAAGGGATTAAGTCGATTACATCGACCCCAGTGCGAACTGGTAGTTTATTTATCGACCCCGAAAGGATGAAAGGCAAAGTCGACCTCGGCGGAATTTGAACTCAGAACGTAGTAACGACAGACGAAATACGGCTACGCATTTCGCCCAGCATGCTAATGTTTCTGCCAGCTCGCCGCCTTTCCTATAGATATGATATATTCAATATACCAACTTCGAAGTGTCGAGAGCAGAAGCACTCGCAATGTAAGTCGACCGATCTGTTTCAGATGCTACCCTACCATTCATTCGTTGCCTTTCTAAGCTGCTAAGTGTCATAATGTCTTTCCATGATGGTAAGCTTAGCACTATGTGTTGTGATGGATATTTCTTCGAAGATCCTGAAGTGGAATCTTCTTCACACTGCCCTAAAACACGCGTTTTAGTCTGATATGAACCTCAACTGAAAGTATAACAAGTTCTTCGTTGAAACCAAATTAACACCGAAGCTATGATAGGTAAATTACTGTTGAAGGCGACAAGCCGGCAGAAACGTTAGCACGCCGGGCGAAATGCGTAGCCGTATTTCGTCTGCCGTTACGTTCTGAGTTCAAATTCCACCGAGGTCGACTTTGCCTTTCATCTTTTCGGGGTCGATTAAATAAGTACCAGTTACGCACTGGGATCGATATAATCGACTTAATCCGTTTGTCTGTCCTTGTTTGTCCCCTCTGTGTTTAGCCCCTTGTGGGTAGTAAAGAAATAAGAAACGTTAGCACGCCTGGCGAAATGCGTAGCCGTATTTCGTCTGCCGTTACGTTCTGAGTTCAAATTCCGCCGAGGTCGACTTTGCCTTTCACCCTTTCGGGGTCGATTAAATAAGTACCAGTTACGCACTGGGGTCGATGTAATCGACTTATTCCGTTTGTGTGTCCTTGTTTATCTACTCTGTGTTTAGCCCCTTGTGGGTAGTAAAGAAATAGGTAAATTACTGTTGTTTGCTGATGATCCAGTTTGCTATTTAAAAATGGCAGAAGGTTTGTAAAAGCTCATTAACAGATTTTCGGGCGCTTTAGGCCAATTTGGGTTCATAATCTGTCTTAAAGAGGTTCGAAGCTGGATCTCACATTCATTGCAAATGTAGTCTTCATACTCCTCTTTCACATGTTCTCTCCGTAGCCTGCAAGATTGACTGATACTACTTATGTGTGTGTGCGTATATATATATGTATATATATATATATATATATATATATATATATATAGAGAGAGAGAGAGAGAGAGAGAGAGAGAGACAGACAGACAGACTGACAGAAACAGGCAGACAGACAGACAGACAGAGATAGATACGTTTGCTTGTATGTATGTATGTATAAAAAATCATCTCGGAGAAATGTCGAAAAGTTTAGCTAAATATACATTATCAATGAAGTTAGACGTGTATACGCGTGTAAACACACACACACACACACACATACACACATACATACATAGATACATCACATACATACATACTTAATTCATACATACTTACATTCATACATACATACATACATACATACATACATATATACATACACTACATACATACATACTACATTCATAATACATACATACATACATACACTTACATTCATACATACTTACATTCATACATACATACATACTACATACATACATATATCATACATACATACATCATACATACATACTTACATTCATACATACATACATACATACATACATACATCATACATACTTACATTCATACATACATACATACATACATAGATACATACATACATACATACTTACATTCATACATACATACATACACACATACATACTTACATTCATACATACTTACATTCATACATACATACATACATACATACATACATACATACATACATACATTCATACATACATGCATACATACATACATGCATACATACATACATACATACATACATACATACATTCATACATACTTACATTCATACATACATACATACATACATACATACATACATACATACATACATACATTCATACATACATACATACATACATACATACATACATACATACATACATACATGCATACATACATACATACATACATACATACATACACACACACAGAGATAGATAGATATATATAGAGAGAGAGAGAAGGGGGAGAGAGGGAAGAAGAATGAGAAAGTGAGAACGAGAGAGAGAGAGAGAGAGAGAGAGAGAGAGAGAGAGATTAATGAATAGTTCTTCTCGATGTTCTGAATTTTAAAATGCTTGTTATCTTTTTCTTTACGTTCTTCACGCCTTCGTCTTGATTATCAAATCACCGACTGATCTAATTTGTCTTCTTGCTTTTTTATTTTAACTGTTTTACATGTTTTCTTCCTTATTTTGTAAGTTGGGGTAGTTTTCTGTTTTGGTTCTTTTCTTTGTTTGCTTGTTTGTTTGTTTTTTTCATGCCGAAATTATATTTTTCGTTTTATGTTTTGATCTGTTATTCTAGAAATATATATATATAGACAGAGGTCTTTCATGTACTTGTCTGTTGTTGTGGATCATTTTGCTTGTTTATTTGTTTAAATTGAGCATCACACACGGTATATAGAAGCTTGATTAAGACAGTTCTATTACTCAAATATAAAAATTAAAGATACAAGAAGGCTGGTAGTATGAAAGAGGGGGAGGAGGATCATCAGAACTAATTTGCCAAGTTTCTCTCACTCTTACTTCCTGTTTCTGTTGTGCCTGTAATTCAAAGGGGCCAGTCTTCCTTGTCACATTCTGTGTCACGCTGAATATCCCCCGAGAACTACGTTAAGGGGTCATCATCATTATTGTTCGACCGTGGTCGAGACAATGGAATTTACCATGCTACGCCAGACTTCACGGTCCATTATAACATTACGGAGGTCCTGTTGCTGGATGCCTGTATCCCTGGAGATTACATCAGGGTAGGAGAGTGTGCGCCCTCTGGTATCACGAGTAGATGGCTTCCAGAGGAGAAGAGTAGAAATGACCTCGTTTTCAGCTCTACAACAATGTCCAGCAAACTGGACTCTTCTACCTTTCCCAAGAGATGATACAGGTGGTAGTTTCCCATATATTCGCATTTTGGTTGGATGGCGCTTCCACGAGAGATTTTGAGCTCTCATTAGGAGGCGAGTGTAAGTTCCATCCAACCGCCTCTCAAGCTTCTTTGATAATGTCCAGTTTTCTGAGCCATACAGTAGAATTGGTTCGACTGTGGCTTTGAAGATTTCAAGTTTGAAGTCTCTACTTAGATTTGATGACCAGATCTTATGCATGTAATTAAGGGGTACAAGTGTCTGTGGAGTGCTCAGCCACTTGCACGTTAATTTCACGAACAGGCTGTTCCGTTGATCGGATAAACTGGAACCTTCGTCGTCGTAAGCGATGGAGTGCCACGTCATTTGTTTCAGATACGCGGTAGTGTGTGTGTGTGTGTGTGTGTGTGTGAAGAGATCATGTATAACTTTTAAATTCGAAGAGAACATTTTATATATATATAACTTTTACTTAAAATAGTACAATTTATTATATCGATTTGTGTACATTATTTCATCAAGCTTCTAAAGCAATGAGACAAAGCCGAATCTGGTGATATTTGAACTCAGAAGCTTGTAGTAACGGGTTATGTGTTATATTTTCGTGTGAGACGACTCAATGACTTCAGTACGTGCATTGGTTTTCAATTTAGTGCCATACTTCTCACTTTATACCACATTTTTTGTTGTTTTTTTTTTGTCTCTTTTCTTTCACTCTCAGTCTTTGCATTCTCGCTTTTTCTCTCTTCCTCACTCTCTCTTACTCTCTTCTCTCTCATGTTCTATCTTTCTGATTCTGTTTCTCCCTTTTGCTCTCTCTCTCACCCTCTCACCGTCTCCACCCTCTCTCTCTCCCTCTCTGTCTCTCTCTCTCCCTCTCTGTCTCTCTCTCTTTCATTCACACGCACACACACACACACACATACACACACACACACACACACACACACACACACACACACATACACACACACTACCTATTCTTGCTTTCGATCTTTCTTAATTATCTTAACCTTTGAAGACGCCAAACAATCCGTGCTTTCATTTGGTTATTTGCGACTTCAAGAAATATTTATCAATATCGTTAATAAATTGAATTGATTGACGAGAGACGTCGAGGCGAAATCAGCTCATCAGCTAATCTAAGCTTTTGCAATTGTTTTTTGGTTGTTTGTTTGGTGTTGTTGCTGTTGTTGTTTTAATTAATTAGTCCAGGTTAGAGGCGGAGAATCCATAGCATGCATAAACTCATCGTCCTCTCCTGCAACCTCGAATACTGGAATCGATACGCTTGATGTTTTGTGAGAATTTCGATTCTTACATGTGAATCTATTACTTGATGTATTTTTAAAAAATTCCATGCTAGCCAACAAAGTAGACTTCACACGATCAAAGATCAATTCCATCGACGCTGATTTGGATCCAAACAGCAATAACAACAACAACATCATACTAATAGAGCCAAGTAGAGAGCTGTTTCACAAAAACTCAACCTATTAGAAATCGTAGCCAAATACCCCTCAAATCACATTCGACCGTCTTAAAAATGGAAGAACACTGCAATGAAGAAAAGTATATCTTCTACTATAGCCTCGAGCCGACCAAAGCCTTATGAGTGGACATGGTTGACGGAAACTGAAAGAAGCCTGCCGTGTATGTGTGTGTGTGTGTGTGTGTCTGTGTGTGTGTCTGTCTGTCTGTCTGTCTGTCTGTCTGTCTGTCTGTCAGTCTGTGTTTGTCCCTTCTCACTGCTTGACAACCGGCGTTGGTGTTTTTACGTACCCGTGACCTACCGGTTTGGCAAAAGAACCCAATAAAATAAGTTACCAGGCTTAAAAAGAATACTGGGTGTCAATTCATTCGACTAAGGGTTCTTGAAGGCAGTGCCCTCAGCATGGCCGCTTTCTGTTGACTGAAACAAGTAAACGATAAAAGATATCGTTGATCCTTCATGGCAGATCGCTTTGTGAAAATGGAAGAATCATATAACCTTAATAAATCAATTTGTTCGACTAAACCCTTCAAGGTGATGCCCCAGCATGGCCGCAGTCCAATGACTGAAGCAAGTAAAAGATAAAAAGTCTTTCTTGTTGCGAGATCAGTGACTTATTGTTGCTTAGTTTTCTATATATTGCGAGCTGGAGCGAATCACTGTTATGTCTAGACGGGTATTCACCACTGAGAATGGGCACAAATAGCCCGAAATAGTAAAACATACAAATCTGCACACATACATACATAAATACATACACATATACACATACATACATACATCATACATACATACATACATACATACATACATACATACATACATACACATACATACATACATACATACATACATACTTACATACATTCGTAAACACCAATTCAAGAAATATTGGTGGAACATTACCATCAAAGCTTCTGTTAAATGTTAAGCATAACTTGCCGGATATTGTTGTTTGGGACTGAGGGGCAATGTTATGTACCCTTATAGAGGTCAGCTGCCCTGCAGATATAAATATTTCTTTGAAAATCAAAGAAAAATAGGATATCTATGGACAACTGCTTCGTAACCTCCAGCTTCTATATCCAGACTATGAATTCATATTCATACAAATAATAATGGAAGCACTAGGTTTTGTTAGCAAATGTTTAAAGGAGAATCTGGATAAACTGGGATTAGTGATCTCGCCGTCTGCTAGAAGATGGTAGGAGTTTGCTCCCCTGCTTGCAATATATATCGGGCGCAGATTGCATCGATAACGAGCCGGAGGATGCTCCTCCTGGGGTTAAAGACAGTAGTAACATCGATTCCTACGGAATAGTCATTATATTGATGTGGCGATAAACATTACTTCTCAGTATAGTCACAACTTCCATCTCTTATACAGATTTTCTAACAAGCAGCTTTGCTTGTTATAAAAATAAAAGTTAATCTCCTTGTGGATAGTAAAAGAGCAAATGCTGAAAATGGTTTCGATGCAGGAATTGCGACCTGTCTGTTGTCTGTAAGAACAATTGGGGGCGTTACTAAACTGGAAAACCTAATTTGCATACTCTTTTACTCTTTTACTTGTTTCAATCATTTGACTGCGGCCATGCTGGAGTACCGCCTTTAATCGAGCAACTCGACCCCGGGACTTATTCTTTTGTAAGCCCAGTACTTATTCTATCGGTCTCTTTTGCCGAACCGCTAAGTAACGGGGATATAAACAATAGGGGACAAACACAGACACACAAACACACACACGCATATATATATATATACATATATACGACGGGCTTCTTTCAGTTTCCGTCTACCAAATCCACTCACAAGGCTTTGGTCGGCCCGAGGCTATAGTAGAAGACACTTGCCCAAGGTGCCACGCAGTGGGACTGAACCCGGAACCATATGGTTGGTAGACAAGCTACTTACCACACAGCCAAATTAATTCAGTTTTTTTATGAATGACTCACTGAGCTGAAAATCTTTGATACTATAGTTGTGTAAAACTACACCCGTCACTCACAAGTGAGTATGCCTTTGTAGCATGTACTCTAGACCCTTCTAGCTTTCACCCAGTGGAACAGCAAGGATGTGGCAGTTGGAGGGTTAAAGGGCTATTAGACAGCTTGATGGGTCGAGGGCCACAGTTGTTGATACGGATTTTCATCATGTTTGTCGTTTTCGTAGTGTTAAATTTTCCATCATAGTCTCTAGATAAATCTTTTGGTTATTTTACAGAAGTGCTTCTTGATTGGCAGAACCTCTCTGGAGAATTGTAGATGTTGCAGCATCTTTTCTTTTCTTTTTTTTTTATTTAATGTCAGGAAAGCACTCACATCGGAATGGATTTATAATTTATCATTTGCTTTTAAGAAGTATTCTGTTCTTATAAGTAGAGTACATATTTAAACGGTTGACCGTAATTTTGAAGTTTCGACTTGATAAAACTTTCGGTTTTTCTGGGTAGTGTTTTCAGGTATTAGTCTTTGGTTGGCGTTGTTATATTCTCCATGGAGAGGTGTATAGAAGCGTGTGCGTGTGTGTGTGCGTGTGCGTGTGTCTGTGTGTGTTTGTCTGTCTGTCTGTCTGTATTTATTTATTTACTTATTTATTGTGGAGACACTGATTAGGTGAAGTACATGATTGCATAATGTTGCTTCAAATGTTATGTAATTATTTCGGCATTTCACTGAAACGCGTGTATGTCTTTAAAAGCATTGAATACCATAAATAGTTTCTGTTTATTATGCCTTTCTCTCTCCTTCTCTCTCTCTCTCTTAGTATATACACACACACACTATATATATATACATATATACATATATACATATATATATATATATATATATTATATATATATATATATATATAATATATATATATATATATATATATATATATATATATATAAGCAGATAGGGGTTGTAAATTCAACCCTCCATGGGATAACATATATCCAATATACTCCTAGAGAGGTACCCAACAAAGCTAATACATAAATGTTAAAAATTGCGATGCAATTAATTCATCTACTGTATTATGTGGGCAAAGGTAAAATTACTTTTACCGTAAATTAATAATACAAAATGAGAAAATGGAGAAATATATCTAAATCAATCATCAACCATCTGATAATACCCAATCAATACTTTATTAAACCATTACACAATAGCAATGATATTATACATTAATATAGTACAAATATAACAAGACATAGAAATAGAAATAGAAATACATTTACATTGTAGCTGACAGCTGTTTCGGCCGTGAAGACAGGTATGTCCCATTTAACCTATATATATATATATATATATATATATATTATATATAATATATTATATATATATATATATATATATATATATATATATAATATATTATATATATATATATATTTGAGGGAATATTATTCCAAACTTACACGTTACTTAATCATTGTTATATGTTTTATCTTATATTTAATCTTTCTATAATATGTAATTTTCTAGATGGTATAATTTAATTTTTCATTATTGAATTGATGAAAGGTGTTTTTTTTTAAATGTATATATATATATATATATATATATATATAGTGTATGTGTGTGTGCGCGTGTGTGTGGCTTCTAACTTTGGAAACAATAGTTGTTATTATGCATTCAGTTAAATTGAAGCAATTCTCAGCTCTGAATGTCTTTCAATTTCACACAAAATGCACATTTTCATACGATCTATCTCACAGTTATTTCTCTCTTTATTTCTTTTATTCAGGTTTCTTTTATAGTAAAGATAATTCCGAGCCCTGACTGGTTCGTTGGAGTGAGTTCTTTAAACCTCTGCTCTAAGAAGAAATGGAAGAAAAAGGTGATCATGAAATTGTTTCCGGTCGATGCTGGTACCGACATCGGATTGACATTTACGTCGCCCAATTGGCCTGCTTATCCTCCAGAAAAAATCAATAGGATCACATCTTCATTTCCTGATCACGAAGCCAGTTCGTTCCACTATAAAAGTCTCAAAAAGTTGCCTCGTATAGCTTACGCAACTTTCTATAAAGTCGAGGAATACAGAAGTATTTTTAAGCGGATGAAGCCTTATAAATCACGACTTCCAAGTCTTATGGATCGGTTACCTCCTCTTGTTAACAAACCATCAGTTGCAAATCACCCTTATAAGCCATCAACGAATGCACAGACTGGTGGACAACCAGCCAAGTCTTATACCGAAACGGTATCATCACCGCTTGATGATGACAATGAGGAGAATTTCGGCAACATTACAAATCTACTTGCAGTTGCTGAAAACGAACCAGGTAAGATTGTTGTTCTCTTTAGAATTGTGTTTCACTGATTTTATTTCGGTCGTTTTTTGTTGCTGTTTAGCTCCAGATCATCCATGATCGAGCACACTTCTGACCACGACGCTTCAACCGTGACCATCTGTTTTTCTTATATTTAGAACTAAAACGGCGAGCTGGTAGAATCGTTACTATGTCCACAAAAGGTTTAGCAGCATTTCTTGGGGTTTTTTTTTACGTTCTGATTTCAAATTCCGCCGAGGTCGGATTTACCTTTCATTCTTTCGGAGTTGGTACAATAAGTACCAACTGAGCACTAAGATCGATGTATAGTCAACTTGCCCACTCACTTAAAAATTGCTGGCCTTGTGCCAAAATTTGAAATTATTATATCTAGAACTACTCTTTTACTCTTTTACTTGTCTCAGTCATTTGACTGTGGCCATGCTGGTGCACCGCCTTTAGTCGAGCAAATCGACCCCGGGACTTATTCTTTGGAAGCCTACACACGTCTATCGGTTCTTTTGCCGAACCGCTAAGTTACGGGGACATAAACACGCCACCATCGGTTGTCAAGCGATGTTGTGGGGACAAACACAGACACTAACATATACACACACATACACATATATACGACGGGCTTCTTTCGGTTTCCATCTACCAAATCCACTCACAAGACTCTGGTCGGCCGGAGGCTAGAGCAGAAGACACTTGCTCAAGGTGCCACGGAGTGGGACTGAACCCGGAACCATGCGGTTGGGAAGCAAGCTACTTACCACACAGCCACTCCTGCGCCTAAAATATAGGGAACGCTTCACGAATTTGCGTGTCATCCTTGCGCAGGGGCCATGCTAATCTTCTCTGTATCGTTCCAATTTTAGTATATGTACTGCCGAAGCAGTTTATATCCAAGACTACAATGTCCTTCCTTTTTTTTGTATGTATGTTAGGACTTAATTCGAAGAGCTTGGCTGCTAGTTCTACCTGGTCAAACGACAACGTAGAACAGTGGTGGGCGAATATTTTTAATACCTGAGATGGATTACAAACGCATAAAATATCCTGCGTGGGCGCACCTGTAATGAGAAAATAATGGAGTTTTAATTTTCTAAATTCAAAACTGTGTCCTCAAGCACACTAAGCAACATTAATTAAAACGCTATACTTCATTAATTAACCTGATAGTTACAATGCTTTAAATGCCAAAACAACAAAGATGCTGCGGAGAAGAACGTTTTAAATTTAATTAAATTTGAATCTTAATCAGAATTTGAAAAGTTCTGAGATGTCAGATGAGACGCATGATGCAGCAGTTCTTAGTTGATTTGTAAGATTATTATCTGTAGGTCTGACAATACAAGTGGTTCTTGGTTAAGTTCAATGTGGAGGAGAATAAAAAAAAAACTGTTGTAGAAATCAGTAATGTAATTCTCAGTGCGTAATTCCCCCAAAAAAGTGGATATTTTTCATCCACTATTATAGGACTTTGATAATTTCAAAGTAGACCACCCATTAAATTTGGTTATCAAAATATTATCCGAATGTAATTGAATGAAATTGTGTTGTAAGGAATCACATCCTTTCATTTTGGTATCACATCAAAAGAAGTTTTGCATCTTCATTGTTTGATTTCATGGTTTTCAAAAAATTATGACCTTTTTTTCGAAATTAATCCAAAGGATTAAAACAGTGTAAGGGATTCCACCATCGATTCTCGTCTTTGTTCGTTCAAACTTTCGGTGATGGAAAGTATACCACACGGTTTCTTCTACTTTGTTGAAGGTGGTGAGCTGGCAGAAACGTTAGCACGCCGGGCGAAATGCTTTGCGGTATTTCGTCTGCCGTTACGTTCTGAGTTCAAATTCCGCCGAGGTCAACTTTGCCTTTCATCCTTTCGGGGTCGATAAATTAAGTACCAGTTACACACTGGGATCGATGTAATCGACTTAATACCTATGTCTGTCCTTGTTTGTCCCCTCTGTGTTTAGCCCCTTGTGGGTAATAAAGAAATAGGTTTCTTCTGCTTTGTTTTTTTAATGTTTGTCATTTTAGTTAGGAACAATAACAGCATTTTTCAAGTCGTAACGTTTGCGTCGATATAAAGTTAATTAAATCATTATAATTTCAAATTGAAATCGTTTAACTGGTTCATGCCATAAACCAAAAATGGCAATCACATAACCATTTTTGGACCTCTGATTTTATAATGATGTGTTTTGACATCTGCGAAGAATTATTCTCCAAATTTCATTTCAATGAAGCACCTTGGCATACGATTTTCACTTAGCTACCGAACCTCGCAATAGTATTTTTTTAAATCAGTATATTTCGCTAAGTAGAGTTTTAATTTTTTTTTAAATCCTATATTTCCCGACTTTTAGTAAAGAGTTGATATATTTTCTTACCGTTTTCATCAGTATTGGAGAACGTTTTCATAAATTTTTATTGGGGAATAACTTAAGGATGCATTGTTATTATAATCCAGTTGACAGCTTTCCAATTCTTTATTGATTAAAGCCACAAGTTTTTGGGTGAATCCAACCGTAGTTGGAGCACTACCAATAACTACGCGACAGATTTTTGCAGATTAAATCGAAATGATTTATAAGCGCAGGCGTGACTTTGTGGTAAGAAGTGAGCTGGCAGAAACGTTAGCACGCCGGGCGAAATGCTTAGTGGTATTTCGTCTGCCGTTACGTTCTGAGTTCAAATTCCGCCGAGGTTGACTTTGCTTTCATCCTTTCGGGGTCGAAAAATTAAGTACCAGTTATGCACTGGGGTCGATATAATCGACTTAATACCTATGTCTGTCCATGTTTGTCTCCTCTATGTTTAGCCCCTTGTGGGTAATAAAGAAATAGGTATTTCGTCTGCCGTTACGTTCTGAGTTCAAATTCCGCCGAGGTTGACTTTGCTTTCATCCTTTCGGGGTCGAAAAGTTAAGTACCAGTTATGCACTGGAGTCGATATAATCGACTTAATCCGTTTGTCTGTCCTTGTTTGTCCCCTCTGTGTTTAGCCCCTTGTGGGTAGTAAAGAAAGAAGAAGTTTGCTTCTCAAACACTTGATTCCGGGTTCAATCTCATTGCGTGGCATCTTGGGAAAGTGTCTTCTACTATATAGCCTCGGGCCGATCAAAGCCTTGTAAGTGGATATGGTTCATGGAAACTGAAAGAAGCCCGTCTGTTTGTCTGTGTCTCTGTCTGTCTGTGTTTTTCCCCTCTCACTGCTTGACAATCGGCGTTGGCGTTTTTACGTACCCGTGACTTAGCGGTTTGGCAAAAGAACCCAATAAAATAAGTTACCAGGCTTTAAAAAAAATACAGGGTGTCGATACATTCGACTAAGGGTTCTTGAAGGCAGTGCCCCCAGCATGGCCGCAGTCAGTTGACTGAAACAAGTAAAGGATAAAAGATATCGTTGATCCTTAATGGCAGATCGCTTTGTGAAAATGAAAGAATCATATAACCTAAAATGGCTTGTATCACCACTGAAGGTCTCGTATTTACTGAGAGTATATAACCCTTGTAAGACTTGATCATTTCATCTTGTTCACAGTAGCGAGATATTACAGTTATGGGGTTAACTATCATAGACACGGGAACAGGGAGGGAGTGCAGGTGTTTGCGCTTGCTCCCCTTAAAATTTGAGGGAGCTATAAATATGCATTGAACAACCTCCTGAAAAACTTTATCGCCGAAACGAACGAGCATAGAAATATTTTTAGACTGATCTGAAACATTACTTTTCCATTATTTGACTTATCTGACTTGATTGATGTACAAATATAATAATAATAATAATAATAATAATAATATAATAATAATAATAATAATAATGATAATAATAATAATAATAATAATAATAATAATAATAATGATAATAATAATAATAATGCTTTTTAATTTATGTATCAATACCAGCAGATGACAACGTGTCTCTAAAAGAAATGGAGAAACTTTTCAAAATACAAAGACCTGGAAATAGAGGTAACTCGAATGTGGAATCAAAAAAACAGAAACAATTCCTATCATAGTAGGCGCATTAGGTATGATAAAAATATTCAGACAAATACATAACAAAAACACCAGGACTTACAAACACACATAACATACAGAAAATTGCACTACTGGGCATTGCACACATCCTACGCAAAGCACTTTCAATACAGTAACCATCAGAGCATCACAACAAATCACAACACATACCCAAGGCACACAGCTGTGCTCGGTAGTGAAGTGAAAGTACGCTATAAAAATAAAACTGCTGAATGATAATAATGATGATAATAATAATAATAATAATAATAATAATAATAATAATAATAATAATAATATAATAAGATCAACTAATGATTAATAAAGCCGTAACTGAAGACAGCCACAGAAAGAAGAAAGGCCTCAGTATGGCCTGGATTGACTACAAAAGGCGTTTGATAGCATCCCCCACACATGGATCCTCGAAACACTAGCCATTAACAAAGTAGCACCAACAATCATAAAATTCATAGAGCACTCTATGAATAAATGGCAAACAGTCCTACACCTCCAACAAAAGAGGGACTCATGAAAACCAAAGACATCCCCATTAGAAGAGGAATATTCCAGGGAGACACGCTCTCTCCACTCCTTTTCTGCTTGGCACTGTCACTCTATCTGATATGCTAAATAGAACTGGATGCGGATATAAATGTTACGGCAAAACGATCAGCCACCTTTTATATATGGATGACCTAAAACTATACGCTGCAAATGACAAACAGCTGGAAACACTATTAAAGACAGTTCATGGATTTACCAAAGAAATAGATATGAAATTGGATTAGAAAAATGCGCCAAAGTAACCATGAAAAGAGGAAAACTAGTTAAGAGTAACAACATCACACTAGATAAAACCAATGAAATAAAAGAATTAGACCAAAGCCAAACTTACAAATACTTAGGAATCCATGAACTAGATAAGACACAACACACACAAATGAAAGAGAAAAAAAAAAAAGAATATATAGACGAGTTAGATCAATACTAAAAACAGAGCTCAATGCTAAAAACAAGATAATAGGTATCAACACTTTAGCTGTCCCAGCTACAATATCCTTAACTGGACACGAAATGAACTGTCCAAAATAGATAGGAAAACAAGAAAAATACTGACAGGATCTAGGATGCATCACCCAAAATCTGACATAGAAAGACTATATATACAACGTATAGAAGGTGGTAGAGGCCTTATACAGCTGGAAAACTACTATAAAATAACCACCATAGGACTGCAAAAATACCTACTTCAGAAGGAAGGAAAACTGATCCAGATAGCAGCAAAACACGAGCAAAACAAAAAACTGTTCTCAGTATTAAGGAAGCTGACAAATACAAACAAGAAATCATACCACCTAATAAACACAAGAAGAAGAAGAAGATGAAGAAACAACAAAAGCTATAAAACAAATGAAATCCAAACTAAAAATAGAACAGCAACGAGCCATGATAAAACGATGGCAAGAAAAACCCCTTCATGGTAAATACTGCACTAAACTAAACGCAAAAGAAATAGACAAAGAAAAATCCCAGCAATGGTTGAGAAGCTCAGGACTCAAAGCAGAAACAGAGGGATTTTTAATTGCAGCACAAGACCAAAGCCTCCCCCAGAAATTACCAAAAACATGTAATGAAAAGAAATATTACAAGTAACTGCAGAATATGTGGAGATGGACAAGAAACAATAAATCATATTATCTCTAGCTGCCCAGTCCTGGCTAAGAAGGAATATATTCACAGACATGACAGAGTTGGAACCTACATACATTAGAAGCTATGCCAACATTATGGAATAACAACAGAAAAAAGATGGTATAGGCACACACCAGAAAAGGTCACAGAAAACGAGAAAGCAACCATACTCTGGGATATGCCGATACACACAGATAGAGAAATTAAGGCCAACAGACCAGATATAGTTGTCAGAGATCATGAAGAAAAAAAATGCTTTCTAATTGATGTATCAATACCGGCAGATGACAACGTGTCTCTAAAAGAAATGGAGAAACTCTCAAAATACAAAGACCTGGAAATAGAGGTAACTAGAATGTGGAACCTGAAAACAGAAACAATTCCTATCATAGTAGGTGCATTAGGCATGATAAAAAAATATTCAGACAAATACATAACAAAAACACCAGGACTTACAAACACATATAACATACAGAAAATTGCACTACTAGGCACTGCACACATCCTACGCAGAACACTTTCCATACCATAACCATCAGAGCATCACAACAAATCACAGCACATACCCAAGGCACACAGAGCTGCGCTCGGTAGTGAAGTGAAAGCACGCTATAAAAATAAAACTACTGAATAATAATAATAATAATAAATGCCCTGATGCAGTACCAGGCAGTGGCTCTCGTGGCTTCTGATCTTAACTGATTGGAAGTGTTACCATGTACATTGTTTTGTCTTGGTATAAAAGATGGGCTACAACAAATACTCTGCTCAATACCACAGATTTGCTTGTCAGTTGTTTGACCTTAACCGGTTGAGCATGTCCCTTATTGGCTGACAATATGTGCATCTCTGATCACAAGCAGAAGCAGTGGGGGAGCATCATAGCGGTGTGTTGAAAGGTATTCTTGGAGGTTTGGATGATTCACCTTTGGAAACATGGCTTGTTCGTTCATCATCCTTACACAACCCTTATTCAGGAACCTTTTGAGCGGGATGGGCTACTCGACCTGAAGAAAATTCTAACTGGGCCTCACCTGCAAGGTCATGTGCTGTTTATCTTGATATGAGATTACCATGTCGCGCACATATGGTTGTGATGCATGTGCCTAGTGTACCCTTATCAGACGGGTAGTCATGATGGGTATATTGGGCTTCGTATATTTTACCCCTGTGTCACTTTGATGGCATGGACTGCTCTCTCACACAATAATAATAATAATAATAATAATAATAATGATAATTAATATTATTATACATGTGTTTGTTTTGATATTAGGATTGAAAAAAATCGACCTTTCTTGTAAAAGCATTTGGACCTGGGTTTGCACCCCCTAAGCAAATTTCGTTCCCGCACTAATGTTAACTGTGTGTGCGTGAGTGGGTGTATTCCAGTTTGTATCCTTTTTATCATTTCTTCCATATTTTCATATTACTTCCTTGAGGTTGTTTGGAACAGTAAAATTCCGAAATCTATCGTCAACGTTTCTAGAATTATGATCTCTTTAAGATGGAGTGATATTGACAGCGTAGCTTTTACTACTAGAATTTGAATTTTGACCGTTAAATTATACATACGTCACCAATCAGGTGTTGGTTTTTATTTGTGACAGATGTATGTTGATTGTGTATTTATTTTAGCATCATGCTGTGTTATGACTATACTATTGCCTCCATTATGAATACCTGTGCGAAATTCTATAAATCATAGGTGTGTTTGTTGTTTATCAATGTTTTCTTAATGTCTATGAGTCATATGTTGTTGTTGTTGTTGTTGTTGGCATCCTTTTGTCTCTGGAGACAATGGAGTTGCGCATAAACTAATCCAGTCTGGTTCTTACATTTCCTGTCCTCTCCAGTTTTGCGCAGGCCTGGGTTAGATGTAAGAAAATCCTGGGTAGCCCAATGGTCAGGATTGCTCTCTCGACCTTGCTGACGTAGTCCAAAGGAGCGCAGAGCATTACGTTTGGCACCAGCTTGGTTGCAGGAGCTGCTGGAAGAGTGTCGAGTCGAACACTAAACCGCCTACGAAGCTCCACTCCGGACTTCTTTGAAAGTTGTCTCCTTTTCGTAACCCTGGATAGGGGCCCATACCGGGTACTGTCAGCCGGAGCCAGCTGAGCCCAGGACTCATGTCAGGCAGGGTCGTCACTCCCTGAAGTAGTGAAGAAAATCGCTATCCACTACCTTTTCATATGTGTCATATGAATCAAATAGTATACGATGGATAGATAACACATTATAACCTCATAAGACAGAAAACAATGTACATTACTCCAAACCATAAAACTAACACTAATAATAACAACAAATACATAAAATATCTTTTAAGAAACCTAATTAGTAGCACATTACAAGCATGTACATCTGCGAACAATGTGATTTATAAATTTGGATGCACAAGTTATATTGGTCACACAAGTACGACAGTCTCCTGTCGGTTCACTTAAAACAAGAACCAACTGCATTATGCTAAACTGCACAAAACAACAAATAACAAAATCTAGATCGAAAAATACTGCTAGGCAATTAATATATATTCCACAGAATTCTACATAAAAATTGAGGATTAATGATAGAGGTAATACTTATCATACAGCACAAAGCTCAAAAAGGGTAAACATGCAAACAACATACATAGTCACAAGCAAAAGTAAACACCTGATTGATTACGTATAAATTTAATGCTCAAAATTTA
>NC_042998.1:20645616-20653116 GCF_006345805.1 Octopus sinensis
AAGAGAAATTGATAAAATGATAGTTTGATAGATGTGTAGGTAGGTTTGTAGGTAAGTATGAATGAGTGGGTTGGTGGGTGGTTGGTGGTGGTGGAGGATGAAACGATAACGTTTTAATGCTTGTGACGTAAAACTATACTTTAATGATACACGATGTACAATTTTGCTTTTATGTACAATATTTCTCTCACGCGCGCGCCCGCATACACATACCATCTTTCTATCATTGTATATATATCTCAATAATATCTCTCTCCATCTGTCGATGTCTCTTTCTCTCTCCCACCCACACTCTCTCTCTCTCCCAATATATATATATAAAAACATATATATACATACATATATACATACATACAAACATACATACATATATATGTTTATATATATATATAAAAACATATATATATATGATTATATATAAACATAAATATATGTGTGTGTAAAGATATATATGTATGTATACAGAGAAAGAAAGAAAGAAAGAACGAAAGAAAGAAAGAAGGAAGGAAGGAAAGAAAGAAAGAAAGGAGAAACCAGTCTCTTTTTCGCCTCGCTCTCTGTCCATACATCCTCTCTCTCTCTCTTCTCTCTCTCTCTCTCTCTCAGTCTCTCTTCGTCTCTCTTTTCCATTCTTTCTTTCATTTATGCAAACGTGCTGATTAAGTCATTCTTTGACCTTTGTTATGTTCCAATGGCGTCAGGAACAAAAACGTATCGTTTCTATTAGAGAAAAGAAGGAGAGAGAGACAGACAGACAGAGAAAGAGAAAGAGAGAGAGAGAGAGAAGAGGGAAAAAAATTTCATTAGTCATATCATTTAGAAAATCGGATCATGATTCATAATGATTCAGCTAATCAGTTAGTTGTAAAGTCAGAATGTTGCCATAGGTGAGAAACGACCATCTAACTAAATAGGATACGCTCGGTTATCTCATTGTCAAAATTAACCAGTCTTTGACATTACATGAACAGACTGATTGTATGAAATGAAAAGCAACAACAACAAAATATAACTATTAAGATTTTGGCGATTATCTCTTCTGGGAAAATTAATTTCAAAGGAATTCTTTCAAACGCAATTTTATATTTCATTTTCGCTTTCTTTGTGATATAATCGACATTTCTCTATTATTTACATAACTATACAAAAGTTTTTAAATCGCGGGACAGTCGGTTATCATGATTTGAATGTATTGCAGACGAGGAAATATATGAGCAGCACCATATTGATTTTTGTCTTCTCTTCCTCACAGATTTGTTATATTAATCACATTATTAGGTGAGATAAATAAATAATCCTGCCAGCCATACTGGCTGTCACTCTCCAGACACTGTTTAATAATTTGTCTAAGTCTTCTTTTGCCCAACAATATCAATAAAGAGCTATTTCTCACTTCTATTCTCCTTTTAGTCTCTAACCTTTAAAAGTTTGAATCGAACATTTTATTACATTAACCTTATACTATTGTGCACTTCTCCAAGAGCATGCAAATTATATCGGCATTCAACCATACCTCTTTCTTTACTACCCACAAGGGGCTACACACAGAGGGGACAAACAAAGACAGACAAACGGGTTAAGTCGATTACATCGACCCCAGTGCGTAATTGGTACTTATTTAATCGACCCTGAAAGGATGAAAGGCAAAGTCGACCTCGGCGGAATTTGAGCTCAGAACGTAGCGGCAGACGAAATACCGCTAAGGCATTCAACCATACCGTACACAACACTGCGCAAGTTTAGGCTGCTTAGCCCTAGGTCAGCTCTGAATGAGCAAATCTAAAATCAAAAACACCCCAGCTATGACAACCTCATTTTTCTTTTTCAAATAAGTCCTTCCTTTCTTTAAGACGGTAGGAGTGATTTGAGAGATCTGGCTGCTGTAATTAGATTCCAAGGGAACATATAGAGGTACCCTTGTGAGTTTAGAAGACAGAAACAGAGAGAGTGAGTGAGAGAGAGAGAGAGAGAGAGAGAGAGAGAGAGAGCAATAAGGAGATTTGTTGCAACAAGGATGAGAGGGTGAAAGACAGAAATTAGTCCAGTCTGATCCGTGTAGAGGCTATTATAGTAGTGGTAAAACAGAGAGAGAGGAGATAGCACGTTTATGGGTCAGAGGCTGAAACATGTCCGATTGACTTTATACAGCTGAGTGGCCCTTTTTTTAGTTGTGGTCTATAATGTCTCCATGCAGTAGCAGCACCATGCCATTGTCATCCTCACCTAAGCTTTGTAGAATATCAATAATTGTTGGAGTGTTGATATACAACATGCTACTTTGAAGGAGTGGAAACTGAAATAGTTGTAACAGATAGTGGGAGGGTAGAGCAAGAATACATTTTTGATGTCGCTTAATAAGAAGTTGCTCTCAGTTTGTAAAATCACTATCTGGTTTATAAAACAATATTAGATCCAGTGAGGGCGCGTGGCTTAGTGGTTAGGGCATTCGGCTCATGATCGTAAGGTTGTGAGTTCGATTCCCGGCGACGCGTTGTGTCCTTGAGCAAGACACTTTATTTCACGTTGCTCCAGTCCACTCAGCTGGCAAAAATGAGTTGTACTTGTATTTCAAAGGGTCAGCCTTGTCACTCTCTGTGTCACGCTGATTATCCCCGAGAACTACGTTAAGGGTACACGTGTCTGTGGAATGCTCAGCCATTTGCACGTTAATTTCACGAGCAAGCTGTTCCGTTGATCGTATCAGCTGGGACCCTCGTCGTCGTAACCGGCGGAGTCTTTCAAGATCCAGTCTAGATTGAATCACTTTATTTTCTTCCCTTTCTTGCATCCGCAGTTAATAACATGTAGAGATACGAACTTCATTAGATTGGCTAACCTCTTGACACACCACATGAATTCAGTGTAACTTCGTGTGTACCGTTGGCGATTTTTTTTCCTCTGTCTTCCCTTCTCTGGATCTTTCCTTCTCCTATGTTTCCGACGAAGAGCTCCGCTCGAAACGTTAAACCCTCCTTCTTTCCTTCTTTCCTGAGCGTCCAATAATACTATATTTGTTCCACGTCTTCGCGTTGTTGTGTTTTTTTTGTGCTTTCTTGTTTGGATTAACTATATATATATATATATATACCTTTCTTGGGAATATACTTTTCAGGGGATATGTCCAGGTGTACAGAAGAAGATATTTGCTATATGGACAAGTGTTTATCTTCCATATATATATATATATATATATATATATATATATATACATTTCCTGGGAATATACTTTGCAGGGGATATTTCCATGTGTAGAGAAGAAGATATTTGCTGTATGGACAAGTGCTAATCTTCCATATATATATACTGTAGTACCTCGGTTTTCGAACAACTCTGATCATGAATAAATCATGCTTCATATATATATATATATATATATATATATAGAGAGAGAGAGAGAGAGAGAGAGAGAGATAAAGCACAATTTATTCATGATCAGAGGCATTCATAAACTGAGGTACTACTGTATTAAATGAATATGAAAAAGACAGGAGATAAAGTACGATTTATTTGTGATCAGAATTGTTCAAAAACCGAGGTTCTACTGTACACACACACACACACACACACACACACACACACACATTTTCTAGAAATATACTTCTCGGAGGATATTCCCAAGTGTAGTCCAATGGTCTCTCGAGGTATACAAGAGCTTTTTATAAACTACTTTGCTCCTGAATTTTTCCAGAAATAAATAACCGCAGGAACACACTCTATGATTTCCTTAAGATATCCAATCAACCCTATTAGTTCACTTTTTAACTTCCTGCTCGATCCACATTGCCTTTGACACACGCTATGACTACCATTCTGGTCAAATCATCTCCATTCAAGTAGAAACTTCAACTCGTCCCACTCGACAACAAATAAAAAAACTGTTAACTCTATCTTTTGACACTGGTCGCTTTTTCTGACGAACACGGCTGGAGGGCTATTTTAAAGGCATGAAGGGCTATTTTAATGGCACGAATGGCTATTTTAATGGCACGGGGAGATATTTTAATGACATGAATGGCTATTTTAATGACATGAAGGGCTATTTTAAAGGCATGAAGAGCTATTTTAATGGCACGAAGAGCTATTTTAATGGCACGAAGAGCTATTTTAATGGCGGGGAAGTTATTTTAATGGCACTAAGGGATGTTTTAATGGTACGAAGGTTATTTTAATGGCACGAAGAGCTATTTTAATGGCATGAAGGGCTATTTTAATGGCACGGAAAACAAAGTTCGTGACACTGATGACTTTACTGAATTCAAACAATATCGTTTGGAACATTTCAGTTCTCTTGGACTGTTTGTAAAGAGCCACTCTGATCTGTATTTATTCGACTTGCAAAAAGAAAAACTGTCTTAAACACCTGAACAGCAACTGTTCGGCAACCTCCACATCCGCTTCATCTCTTTCGGAACCGAAGTGATATTACAATAAAGTCAACTGACAAAGGAGTCCTATTACTATTTGTCAGGTTGACCTCAATTGAGAGGAAGCATTCAGACAGCTCAAAACAGGCCAGTAATACCTATTTCTTTTACTACTCACAAGGGGCTAAACACAGAGAGGACAAACAAGGACAGACAAACGGATTAAGTCGATTATATCGATCCCAGTGCGTAACTGGTACTTATTTAGTCGACCCCGAAAGGATGAAAGGCAAAGTCGACCACGGTGGAATTTGAACTCAGAACGTAGCGGCAGACGAAATACCGATGAGCATTTCGCCCGGCGTGCTAACGATTCTGCCAGCTCGCCGCCTTTTTAGAAATGGAACGCTTCACGAATTTTCGTGTCATCCTTGCGCAGGGGCCATGCTAATCTTCTCTGTATCGTTCCAATTTTAGAATATGTACCGCCGTAGCTTGTAATACCAGCTTCTATTGCGAGATATCCAAGGGCTGCACTCCCTGGAACAAAAACCTTTACCCCGTACAATCAAGTCATTCATCGCTTCTGGTTTCCCATCACTAGCTTGACACACCGCCACGGATACACGTTCATCTCTCAATATTGTCTTGTTTTCTTCCCCAAATACATAAACACAACCATACTGTCGTTTCATTGTCTCTACATGCATCTTCCCCACTGAATTTCTCTCCTTCTAAAGGTGATGGGATTACATTATACCAGAGCAAACGTTATCAAACAACTGCACTTGTTGCGTTCCACGGGTTTTTCTACGTGCACTCCGCAGGTGTGCCGCCAGGTTTTAGGTGCATTAAAAAATAACAGGATAATTAAAAAATATGAATATTTTTTAATACATCACACCAATGCCTGTGTAATCCTTTGTGGTAAATTGTAATATGTTTGACATTCTTTGTTTTAAAACAATTCTAGTATTTATTTTATATTTTGATACTTTTTTTAAAAGCTGATGGTGTGTCTTGACGCTTTTAGTATCATACAGTATGTCTTTGATTGAAATAGATTGAAAATTAGACACGAGATTTTTCTAGTGAAAATAAGTCATCCAAGATAATTCATGTCTAAAAACAATAAAAAAAAAAGATGGCCATATTTTTAATCATATGTCGCAGATCGATTATGATTTGTGTTCGAAGACAATTTACTTCTTATGTTTGGTTGATAAACTTCGAAAATGCACTTGTCTTCAAACAACGTATTGTTATTATTCCATAAATTTTAGCTTTGGTGTTACTGAAAAAGAAATCAATATCTCGATGTTTTGATATGATTGTTCTTGTTTTCAATTCATAATTTTAATCTTTTTTTTAATTTCTTTTTGTTATTTTTATTTTCAGCGATACCTCTCGACTGTCAAGTGAGCAACTGGGGCGAATGGGGTCCTTGCTCAAAAACCTGTGGATTTGGACGACGAGAACGGTTCCGATTTGTCACTCAAGAACGAAAGAATAACGGCTACTTATGCCCTCAACTGAAAGAGGAAGCGCTCTGTGGTAGTATGAGAAACTGCCAATGGAAATATTTCAAACCATTTCTCAGTATTGCACAGAAACGTACGGCCCGAACGCCCGGCACCGCGAACGTTAAGAAAGTTTCGGAGCAAAAGAAACATTAGAGAGAAAGAGAGAGAGAAGAAACGCTGTGAATTATTAACATTACTTTTATTGTCATCATTATTATCACCATCATTGTTGGATTGGTGGAATTAGTAGAGCTTTGTTGTATTTAGTCACGCCTTTTTTTTTACGTTTTGAGTTCAGTATTCCACCGAGGTCGACTTTGCCTTTCGTCCTTCTGGGGGTTCGATAAAATAAATTACCAGTCAAGTACTAGGATAGATTCCCCCCCCCCCAAACAAATATAGGAGGTCTCGTTCGTATACAAGAAAGCATGGATCTGCTTACTGTTGTTTTTCTTTCCGTAACGTGAAGCGGTCGAACAAATGATTTGCAGTGTTTAGTTACCTCTCTTTATGTTCTGAGAATACTGCTGAGGTAGTCTTAGCCATTAACCCTTCCGGAATCGTTAAAACAAATACCAGACAAGCAGTGAGGTCGATCTATTGTAGAATCGATTGAGTATCGAAAAAGAATTCCTCTGGTGTTTATTCTCGGCCCTTTAGCTTCTAAGTTCAAATTCTGTCTGAGATCAACGTCCTAATCAAGTATTGGGGTCGATTTAATATTCTGATGAAACCTTCTAAGCGTAACTAAAGAAGGCGTTTCCCTTTTCTAGAATAGAGCGTTTTCTTTTTCTAGAAGAGGGAGTTTCCCTTTTCTAGAAGAGAGCGTTTCCCTTTTCTAGAAGAGAGCGTTTTCCTTTTCTAGAAGAGGACGTTTTCTTTTTCTAGAAGAGGGCGTTTTCTTTTTCTAGAAGAGGGCGTTTTCCTTTTCTAGAAGTGGGCGTTTTCTTTTTCTAGAAGAGGGCGTTTTCTTTTTCTAGAAATGGGCTTTTTCCTTTTCTAGAAGAGGGCGTTTTCTTTTTCTAGAAATGGGCTTTTTCTTTTTCTAGAAGAGGGCGTTTTCTTTTTCTAGAAGAGGGCGTTTTCTTTTTCTAGAAATGGGCTTTTTCTTTTCTAGAAGAGGGCGTTTTCTTTTTCTAGAAGAGGGCGTTTTCCTTTTCTAGAAGAGGGCGTTTTCCTTTTCTAGAAGAGGGCGTTTTCCTTTTCTAGAAGAGGGCGTTTTCTTTTTCTAGAAGAGGGCGTTTTCTTTTTCTAGAAGAGGGCGTTTTCCTTTCCTAGAAGAGGGTGTTTTATTTTATTAGAAGAGGGCGTTTTCTTTTTCTAGAAGAGGGCGCTTTCCTTTTCTAGAAGAGGGCGTCTTCTTTTTCTAGAAGAGGGCGTTTTCCTTTTCTAGAAGAGGGCGTTTTCCTTTTCTAGAAGAGGGCGTTTTCCTTTTCTAGAAGAGGGCGGTTTCCTTTTCTAGAAGAGGGCGTTTTCCTTTTCTAGAAGAGGGCGTTTTCCTTTTCTCTGCCTCACAAATATTCATGATTCTGAGTTCAAATCCAGGTGAGGGATTTTCCTTTTCATTCTTACTTTCTTTATCTTTTATCTTTTACCTACTTCACTCTTTAGAC
>NC_042998.1:20658116-20695616 GCF_006345805.1 Octopus sinensis
GTGCCGATTTTTAAAGGAAAGAAGAAGGTAAATAAATACTTGCCATTACACTTTTAATCAACCAAATATGAAACATTTTCTTGCACAATGCGTCTCCATCTTTTCTTTAACTTGAAAATACTCTCTTCCCAGAATTGAGGTGGTTTCATGGCAAAGAATTCATCAAGTTATCTTTTTACGTCATCTAAGGAATTGAAATGTTTACCATTAAGACTATTCTGCAGAGACCTGAATAAGTGGAAATCCGAAGGAGCAATATCTTGTGAATATGGAGGGTGGGGTAACACATTCCAGCCGGGCTGCTGCAATTTTTGTCTGGTTCCCAAAGAAACGTGCAGTCTTGCATAATCATGTTGAAAAACAACATCCTTCCTGTTGTCTAATTCTGAACGTTTCTCTTGAATTGCTGATAGGTTGTGGCTTTCTGCCAATTCTCGGGTTGTGCAATGTGGGTTATTCTCAATTAATGACTTGATTTGGCCATCATCTGTAGTGGATGGTCTGCCTGATCGCTCTTTATCAATAAGGCTACAATCTCCAGCTCGGAACCTTGCGAACCACTTCCGTACAGTTCTTTCGGATAAAGAAACATCACCGTAAACTGCACATATTTCTTTGGTTGCTTGTGAGGCATTTTTCCCTTTGCGGAAAAAGAAAAGCATCAAGTGCCGAAAATGAACTTTCTTATCTTCCATTTTAAAGGGTTACAGAATTAACACAGGTTATAGGAACATAAACCTTCTTCCACGAAAAGATAGCTTATACTGTGCTCTAAAATATGTCGAAAGGTAAGCTACTGTAAATCGGCACGAATTTTCCGGACAACCCAATATATATATATATATATCTGTAAAATAATATGTGACAATTATTCAATAGCCAAGATAAAACTCTGAGTTTCGGATGCCGAAGTTTTGGCATCCGAAACTCAGAGTTTTATCTTGGCTATTGAATAATTGTCACATAATATTTTACAGATAAATTTCCTCTATTTACATAATATTAATGTCTCTTTCTTTCTTTTGTTATCTTACTGTTTTTACCAATATATATATATATGGAAGAACTGACAACGAGAAACTCAGAGTAGCGATTGAAATAGACTTGCATGAATGAGTGAAGGATGTCGATGACGGCGGCGGCGGCAACAACGATGAAGGGGAACAGTTGGGGAGGATGTGGGAACTAACACCATTGATAATGACTTTTGAATGGTGGTGCGCAAATATGGTGACGTGGATACAGCAATCTGATTAGGTTTGAAATCGGAAGAGAACAGGAAATTTGAAAAGACACAAGGCAAGATGAGAAAGAAAAGTAAATAACCATAAAACGAATGTAACTAAAGTATAAAACAGAAATCAATACTTTTTCTTTCCATTGAACGTCTTCGAATTCTGTCGTAATTTTTCTAAAGACGTCGAAACTTTATTTAAAAATAACAAAGAGCAGACAATGTCGACCTATGTCAAAGGACTGTGATACAATCCACTACTCTAACAAGAAGAAGAAGAAGAAGAACAAAGAGGAGGAGGATTTCAATTTTTTTTTTTTTGACACAGGGGCAGCTTGGGTGAGGGGATTAAGTTGATTACATCGACCCCCCACTCTTCAACTTGTACTTAATTTATCGACCCCCGAAAGGATGAAAGGCAAAGTCGACCTCGGCGGAATTTGAACTCAGAACGTAACGACGGGCGAGATACCACTAAGCATTCCGTCTAGCGTCCTAACGGTTCTGCCAATCCTTTCTACTAAAGGCACAAGGCCTGAAATTTGGGGAAAGGGACACTAGTCGATAAAGTCAACCCCAGTGTTTCACTGGTACTTAATTTATCGACTCCGAAAAGTCAAAAGGCAAAGTTGACCTCGGTGACAAATGAACTCAGAACATAAAGACGGATGAAATACCACTAAGCATTTTGACTGGCGTGCTAATGATAGTGTTCCTTTATTAACCATTAAGGGTTTCCAAAAAGACTGAGCTTAAACAGTAAAATAATAGGGCCAAGGTAACAATAAATTAAAGCTAGTGAGACTTCCGTGAGCCGCTCATGAAAACCTCGCAAAGCCACGGTCATACTGACTACTAGGGGAGGTGTCTTTTCCCTATCCTTCCCCTTCACTCTAAAGGTGCATGCTCAGAACAGGCCCGTTCACTTAGACCATGGTTGCTGGAAAGACAAACATCTGTTTGCGGTCGAGTAACGTGAACCTAAAGACCAAATTGTGTATTTGTGGCGAAGCTACTCGGGCCTGTTGAACGGCTTTCGTCCCCCTCCTGTCTGAGAGCAAACACCATAGCTCTGACAATGCAGCCTTCATGTTTTGCGTTGAAGAATTAGTTGAAAGCCAATCTCGCCGCGAGTACATTGGTAGTAATGCCTTTCCTTAGCGCTGCTTCTAATTTTCTTAATAAGTCTCCTTCTATTCTGCTTTTTCTACCGCTACAACTTTACTAAATCTTATGGATTTTGTTCTTATCATCCTTTTCAAAGTGAACCACTGTTTGTTGGTGACGACTTCAATGCCCTCTTAACTCAATCGCTAATTCCGGTCTCTGTAAGCTTGTCACGCCGGAAGCAACGCATTCAAATTCCAACGACCGGGTCCCTGTCTACAAAGCTGACCGTATAGCAAATAACTTTAGAATGTGGGCAGCCGATGCTATCCTTATCTACTGTCATTTGCTCATCGATAAATTGGTATGAATAGGCGGCGAGCTGGCAAAAACGTTAGCACGCCGGGCGAAATGCGTAGCCGTATTTCGTCTGCCGTTACGTTCTGAGTTCAAATTCCGCCGAAGTCGACTTTGCCTTTCATCCTTTCGGGGTCGATTAAATAAGTACCAGTTGCGCACTGGGGTCGATATAATCGACTTAATTCGTTTTTCTGTCCCTTCTGTGTTTAGCCCCTTGTGGGTAGTAAAGAAATAGATAAATTGGTATGAACAAAACTTAGTTCTAATGTTTAGGTTAAGGGGTGGTTATTGTCTTTTTAGTAGAAATACTGTAAAACGATCGAAATTTTTTGCTATCATAGCTCAGATTTATACAAATCTTTGAAAGGCTTTTTTTATATATACATTATGCTGTTAATACAAATTTTGTAAAGAATAGCCTTTATTTTTATATTTCCTAGAGTAGTGAGGGAAAAAAGTACCAGATATATGATGTATGGATTAAATAAATAGCAGATACAGATATACTTTATGGTGGATCCCACTGTTACAACCATTCCCATTCGCGTAAAAATGTTTATAATATCGGTTTATGGACAGAGGCTGTAAAACACTGGAGTAGAATGCCATGCCGTGTTCAAGTTTACCACCTCAACTATTCGAAATTCCAGTGAGGTTGATTTTACCTGTTTCAATCTGATATCAATGTAATATCTACCGGTGATATACTGAAGTTAATCCAGTCGATTTTACCAATTGCTACGAAAGTTAACCTTATACCAAATTGATATATAATACATAAGTTTTGCTGTACATGCGGAGTGATTGGGTGACTAAGAGTAAATTGTGGAATTAATTCGTAGGAATAATGGTGCCCAAGACGAATTCGACTTTTGAGGCAACAGAATTTAATTTGTAGAGCCAATGTGTTTAGCCTTGAGGTAAGTGAACTAATTTTTAGATCTAATCCTTTTAACACCATACTTCTGGTACTCCGTCGGTTACGACGACAAGGGTTCCAGTCGAACTGATCAACGGAACGGCCTGCTTGTGAAATTAACGTGCAAGTGGCTGAGCACTCCACAGACATGTGTGCCCTTAACGTAGTTCTCAGGGAGATTCAATGTGATACAAAATGTGAAAAGGCTTGCCCTTTGAAATACAGGTACAACTCATTTTTGCCAGCTAAGTGATCTAGAGCAACATGAAATAAAGTGTCTTGCTCAAGGACACGACGCATCACCAGGAATCGAACTCACGGCATTACAACCGTGAGTCGAACACTTTAACCAGTGATCCACCATAGATACAATACATCCAACAGGAAAGATAAGTATGTTCAGACGTGAGATAGTATGACTAAACTTAATACAGTATTTCTTTCCTTCGCGTTACGAGTTCAACCTTTTATAGGATCGACGTTGTTTAGTATTCTTCAAGAGTCGGTCATAACCAGTGTTATGTTGTTATCGACCCAACAGACGCCATTTCTCTTTGTGAATAAGTAAAGCATTATGTGTGCGCGTGCGGAACGGGCGTCCCCAAGCGGTAGACAGAACAGTGTTCTACTTAACATTACTCTTTTACTTCTTTCAGTCATTTGCCTATGGCCATGCTGGAGCACCGCCTTTAGTCGAGCAAATCGACCCCAGGACTTATTCTTTGTAAGCCTAGAAATTATTCTATTGGTCTCTTTTGCCGAACCGCTAAGTTACGAGGATGTAAACACACCAGCATCAGGGGGACAAACACAGACACCCAAACACACACACACACATATATATATATACATATACATATATACGACGGACGTCTTTCAGTTTCCTGAGGCTATAGTAGGAGACACTTGCCCAAGGTGACATGCAGTGGGACTGAACCCAGAACCATGTGGTTGGTAAGTAAGCTACCACTCCTGCGCCTACAGAATTTTGTCTGTCGGTGTTCCTTTTAAGTCCTAATACTTCCAATTTAAAAAAAAACTAGCTGCCAGTAATAAACTTGAGTAAATCGATTCATCTCCTCCCTTCCTTCCTACGAAAATTCACTTTATGCCAACTCCAGACGAATAGTTTTGTGACGATGCAATGTATCCCACATATAGAAAATCGTTCAGCAAATCGAATATGCGAACTAGTTTCACTTCTTTACTGTAAATAAACATAAATATATTGGGGGAGGGGAGGCGCGTGGCTTAGTGGTTAGGGTGTCAGCATCATGATCGCAAGATTGTGGTTTCCATTCCTGGACCGGGCGACGCCTTGAGTTCTTGAGCAAAACACTTCATTTCACGTTGCTCCAGTCCACTCAGCTGGCAAAAATGAGTAACGCTGCGATGGAAAGGCGTCCCGTCCAGCTGGGGAACACATACGCCACGGAAACTGGGCCCATGAGCCTAGCTAGGCTTGAAAAGGGCGCATAATAAAAACTGTAAATAAACATAAATATACTGGTGGGGAGGACATAGAAAGGAGACAAAAAAATACTGAACGCATGTGTGTAGTAGTATTTCCGCACAATGTACAGTACTTCAAGAGAGAAATACAAATTCTGAGGCATTCGAAAGAGGTATTGATGGCCCTTTTTTTTCCACTTGAAAGGATTTGCTTGGACGCTGTGGGTGCTCCAGCATGACCACAGTCAAATGACTGAAACAAGTAAAGGAGTAGCGATGAACTGAATCATCAGCTCCGAAAGAATTTTGTGGCTCTGTGGTAAGTAGCTTGCTTATGAACCACACAGTTCCGGGTTCAGTCCCACTGCGTGGCACCTTGGGCAAATGTCTTCTGCTCTAGCCTCGGGATGACCAAAGCCTTGTAAGTGGATTTGGTGGATAGAAACTGAAAGAAGCCCGTACATATATATATGTTTGTGTGTCTGTTTGACAACCGATGTTGGTGTGTTTACGTCCCCATAACTTAGCGGTTCGGCAAAAGAGACCGATAGAATAAGTAATAGGCTTACAAAGAATAAGTCCTGGAGTCGATTTGCTCGACTAAAGGTGGTGCTCTAGCATGGCCACAGTCAAATGACTGAAACAAGTAAAAGAGTAAAAGCGTATCCATAGAGAGAGAACAGACATGGCTGCGTGGTTAAAAAGTACGTTTCCTGATCCTGTGGATTGAGTTCAGTCCCCCCAACATGGCACTTTGGGTAAAGAGTCTTCTACTCTTGATGCCAGCCAACCAAAGACTTCTAAATGTATTTGGCAAAATTGGAAGTTCGTTGAGTGTGTGTACTTTTGTCACCTCTTGACGTCACACAATAGCTGCAAAAGAGCGTCAGCGTCTTACAAGCTGTCGTTCTTTTCCAATCTTCCATGAAAACATGTCTGGCCATGAGGAAATATCTTCCTTGTAAACGGAGGTGGATTGGCGACAGCAAGGGCATCTAGCTGTAGAAAACCTGCCCCAACGAATTCTGTCTGACCCATACAAGCATGGAAAAATGGGCCTTAAAATGATGATGATAATATCAAAGACTTTTGTCTGAATATTACCGGCACCGGGAATTTTTTTCTCCAGAGGCATCGATAAATTAAGTACCAGTTGCATAATGGGGTTGATCTAATTGACTGGCCCCTGCTCCCCAAAAATTTTGGGCCTTGTGCCTAGAGTAGAAAAGAATAAGTTTTATGTTAAACAGCAACAGAGTCCCCCTGTGAAACAACAAACTCCAGGCATCCTGACTAAAACAGGAATTAAAAAAGAAAATCTTCAAAAACCTTTATTTTATACCCTTTGGCATTTAAACCAGCTATATCCAACCCAAATATTCAACCTGTTTTGTTTAAATTGGCCAGAACTTGCCTCCCAGACTTGCCTTATGATGTCATTCTAAAAATAAGCAATCACATCATCAAAATCTTGAAGCTTTCAGATAATGCATGATTGATTCAAAACAATGAGAATAAATAACATTTCACAAAGTAATGTGAATGCTAAAGGGTTAAAGTCTAAATAGTGTTTTTTTTGTTTTTTTGATTATTAATTTTTACAGCTTAGAGGCAAAAAAACAGCATTAGTGATATTTGCACAGCTTCTGAAACTATCTTTAGAAAACCTTTGAGAAGGAACCAAGGCTCAAGAATTACTTCTATAGGAACCAACTGAGGCATCAAGATACTAAGTTAATAGGAGCAGCCGTGTCTGAATACCCACAACAGAGTAGATTCTGAATAAAGGCACCCATAGGCCAGGTCAGTGGTACCAAATCTGAGGTCTATAGGCCCCTGAGCTCCCCAAAAGTAGTACTGGAGGTTCATGAGCTGCATTCAAAAATTTAAAAGCTGACGTGCAAAATGTATGATTACTCAATTACCTTTATGATGCATGAGCAATCTAGAGCCCTTGACAGGTTGTTGTGCAGCCCTCAAAGAGTTTATAGGCTACTAATTTCATACGAAGACAAATGAAATTTCATACTAAGACAAATAAAATTTCATACTAAGACAAATAAAATTTCATACTCAGACAAATAAAATTTCATACTCAGACAAATAAAATTTCATACTCAGACAAATAAAATTTCATACTAAGACAAATATAATTTCATACTAAGACAAATATAATTTCATACTAAGACAAATAAAATTTCATACTCAGACAAATAAAATTTCATACTAAGACAAATAAAATTTCATACTCAGACAAATAAAATTTCATACTCAGACAAATAAAATTTCATACTGACAAATAAACTTTCATACTAAGACAAATATAATTTCATACTAAGACAAATATAATTTCATACTCAGACAAATAAAATTTCATACTAAGACAAATAAAATTTCATACTCAGACAAATAAAATTTCATACTCAGACAAATAAAATTTCATACTGACAAATAAAATCTCATACTCAGACAAATAAACTTTCATACTAAGACAAATATAATTTCATACTAAGACAAATATAATTTCATACTAAGACAAATAAAATTTCATACTAAGACAAATATAATTTCATACAGAGACAAATATAATTTCATACTAAGACAAATAAAATTTCATACTAAGACAAATAAAATTTCATACTCAGACAAATAAAATTTCATACTAAGACAAATAAAATTTCATACTCAAACAAATAAAATTTCATACTAAGACAAATAAAATTTCATACTAAGACAAATAAAATTTCATACTGAGACAAATAAAATTTCATACTAGGACAAATAAAATTTCATATTAAGACAAATAAAATTTCATACTCAGACTAATAAAATTTCATACTAGGACAAATAAAATTTCATACTGAGACAAATAAAATTTCATACTAAGACAAATAAAATTTCATACTAGGACAAATAAAATTTCATATTAAGACAAATAAAATTTCATACTCAGACAAATAAAATTTCATACTAGGACAAATAAAATTTCATACTGAGACAAATAAAATTTCATACTGAGACAAATAAAATTTCATATTGAGACAAATAAAATTTCATACTGAGACAAATAAAATTTCATATTAAGACAAATAAAATTTCATACTAGGACAAATAAAATTTCATATTAAGACAAATAAAATTTCATATTAAGACAAATAAAATTTCATACTGAGACAAATAAAATTAAGAACTGCACAAAATTCAGCCTAAAGTGGGCAAGTAGTATTTCATGCATATGTGTTTTATCATGCAGCCCTCTCTCACTTGGAAATGGTATGATGTGACCCCCAGTTGAGGAAAAGTTGCCCATCTCTGACCTATATCTTTCATTTGAGAGGTGGAACTCAGAAATGTATTTATTGAGTCAACAGATTTTTCGCTTGAGATCTGTGAGAAAATAACAATCAAATAAAGAGACCTTGTCGTGAAACAGTTAGAAACCACTGGGCTTAAGTAGTGATTTTAAACAAGACGAGGAATCTTAGCAACCATCTGGTACTCGTGATACTTAGGAGATTTATTACCCAAAATAACTAACTCATGAGACAAAAAAAAAAAAAAAAAAAAAATATTTAAAAATTCAAACTGGTAGTGATCAGCAATTCTTCTTTTCTCTTCTCTTGTGGCATAAGAACTTATCAAAATGCATGAAGTTTCTCATCAAATTAGCAATCGATTCAAAAGAGACGATTACAGGCAACACAGAAGTATTTATATATAATTGTGTGAAAATATCTTCTTTTTTTATGCATGTGTCAATACAAAGTGCAATATCTTATTTTATTATCATTATTTTTTTTTTTTTGTGGTTGAAGAAAGTTTCAAGTTGTTACAAGTGCAACTCAGAATATACACCCATTTCAGTTTCATGAAAATTGTATGATGTTATTTTATATTTTAGCTAATATTTCCTTTTGGCTATAATACCAGCCATGAGGCAAGCTTCAAACTGTGTTATAAAAAGCTATATTCATATTTTTATTGTATATACACAAATGTGTACTTATATAGGTGTGTATATAAATATATACATATATATATATATATATATATATATATATAATATATATACATACACACACACACACACACACACGTGTGCATACACATGCAATTTTGTTTGTTTTTGTTTTCTTTTCAGAATATGTATATAATGGAATATATCAATGATATATCTATATATACATATGCATTCAGGTATATATAAATAACATAAATAATTTATATATTTATGTCTGTGTATATACATGCACAGACATATGTATATGAACTTATATAAATATATTATTTTTTTTTTCATTTGTATAAACGTAGCTGTATATATTTTATCTACGAATCCGTGTGTGCCAGTGTATATTTATGTATTTACTTAAAATACTATGGGAATGTATATAACAACACACACACACACACATTTGTATATTCATATATACACTCGCATATATGTATATATACACATACACAGAATATATATATATATACATATACACAGAAATATATATATATATATATATATACATATACACAGAAATATATATATATACATATACACAGAAATATATATATATAATATATATATACATATACACAGAAATATATATATATATATATATATATATATATATATATATACATATATATATATATATATATATATATATACATGTATGTATGTGTGTACAAACACAAATATAATAATGTTTTTGAAAATAAAATATTTAAATATATGCTTAAAGTTTTCTTTGGTTCTCTTATATTTCTCAATTCTTTTTTAATAGAATCCCATTTAAACTGAAGTTGTCTTTATATAAATGTGACACAGAGTATTTATGTAATCAATCGTTCATTGTACTACTAATACAGGTTTTGTCAGACATTTCTGAAAAGACTTTAACAAACCATAAATGGAAAAACAACCAAACATGATGCTACGTGGCATGAGCCAAATTTTAACTTTCTCATTTCTCTTTCAGACATCTTGACAGCATCAAAATGGCAAGATTCCAATCTGACATAAGAAATGAAAAGAAACGCTATGTTCGTGGCCAAGCTGCCAAACACAGAAAGTCAGAGATTGCCAGCTTTTTAAACATGGTTAGGTCCTTTGTGTGCAGGGTTGGAAAAAGTTGAAGGCCTTCAGTGGAAATGTATCATCCATAGTCAAAAGACAGAAAGATTCTTAGGTATCAGGAATCGTCAGGATAGCTGAGTTTGTGAAACGGATCCAGTACCTCATCAATGAGAACCCTGGTGGTCTGACAAGGGCCATTACCAAATGGTTAAAAGGTGGCACCCAGCATGATGAGAAAGCAGTTCATTTTACAACAGGCACCAAGAGAATCATGCAATTATATTACCTTCCAGCTCTCTTGATATGAACCCACTGGGGCCTTGTCAAACAGAGAGACTGGCCAGTAACCCCAAGGTTCCAACAACTCATTGGGGGCTCTAAGCAGAGAAAACCTCCGTGCCCCCTCCCCACCAAAAAAATCCCAGAAAAATAGCACATGCTTAACTCGACAGGTAAAAATAACAGGCCATTCAACAAAGCCAAGCAATCATATCCACAATCACATAGGGGCCATCATTGAAGTTGAAGGTGGGTTTGTTGAAGGGCCTGTTACTTTTACCTGTCTAGTTAAGCATGTGCTATTTTCCTAGAATTTGGTGAGGGGGTACGGGGAGTTTCTTTTTTGATTTTTTTATTTGTTTTTCTTGTGCATTGTTGTGTACTCTGTTGCTGGGGACACCCAGTGTGTTATTGTCTGCATTTGTCCCCCACCACCATAACCATCACCTGGCAACCTGTGGCTGGTGTGATTTACATCTGTGTAACTTAATGGATCAACAAGGGAGGTACCAGGCTTAAGGGAGAAAAAATAACAAGCACTGGCATCGATTCATTTGGCTAAAACTTCTTCAAAGCATTGCCCCAGTATGGCCACGGTCAAATGACTGAAACAAGAAGAAGATATAGGATGAGAATGGGGAAGATAAAAAGGAAAAGCATGGCTGTGTGGTAAGAAGCTTGCTTCCCATCCACATGGTTGCAGGTTCAGTCCCACTACGTGGCACCTTGGGCAAGTGTCTTCTGCTATAGCCTCAAGCTGACTAATGAAACTGAAAGAAGCCCGTATTATATATATATATATATATATGTATATATATATATAGAAAATTAAGAGGAATGACTACTAAAGTGGACACCCTATATGTTAAACTTCAGATTTTTTAAATATGCTAACCCACTGGTTTTAATTGATTAACATCGATTTCTACCCATATTATTTAATATGTGTCCGTTGCCAGCCTCGCCTGGCCCCCGTGCCGGTGACACGTAAAAGCACCATCTGTTCGTGGCCGTTTGCCAGCTCTGTCTGGCCCCCGTGTCGGTGGCACGTAAAAGCACCATCCGTTCGTGTCCGTTGCCAGCATCGCCTGGCCCTGTGCCGGTGACACGTAAAAGCACCATCCATTCGTGGCCGTTTGCCTGCCCTGTCTGGCACCTGTGCAGGTGGCACGTAAAAGGCACCCACTACACTCACGAAGTGGTTGGTGTTAGGAAGGGCATCCAGCCGTAGAAACACTGCCAGATCTGAATGGGCCTGACGAAGCCTTCCAGCTTCACAGACCCCCAGTTGAACCGTCCAACCCATGCTAGCATGGAAAGCGGACGCTAAATGATGATGATGATGTATGTATGTATGTATGTATGTACCTACGTATATATGTATATGTTTGTGTGTTTGTGTTTGTCCTTCACCCCACCATCGCTTCGATGTTGGTGTGTTTATGTCCCCATAACTTAGTGGTTCAGCACAAGAGACCGATAGAATATGTACTAGGCTTACAAAGAATAAGTCCTGGGGTCGATTTGCTCGACTAAAGGCGGTGCTCCAGCATGGCTGCAGTTATGTGACAGAAACAAATAAAAGAATAAAAGAATGGGGAAAAAGTTTTGTGTGTGTCTGTGTGTCTTTGAGTGCTTCTGGATTTCTGTGAATCTTTCCATGTGGGGTGCAAGACTGAAAACGAAAAAACATATAAAAACTAAAGCAAAAAGAAGTACACAAAAGAATACTTGACACATCTGCAAAAAAAAAGGGGTCTGATCAATCATTAATGAAACCTTTTACAAACCAAAGTTTTTTAAGAGAATTTATTCATTAGTGTTTTTTTTTGTTGTTTTTATTCATTTTTATTCAGGGGGAGATTTTTTTTTTTGGCTTTTTAACCACTTGCCTCCCAACAAACAGCACCTCCAGCACTCAGACCCTTATATCAACCTTGCTATCAGTCGATAGTGGGAGACAATCGAGAATTCATAGGAATTCACTTGAATTTGTTCGTTAAGTATGTACATGGGTTGGTGTTAATAATTTAATTGGTTTACATTCGTTAGAAAGGATTTCAGCACAAACTCACTCGGCTTTCTTTTTCTCACCTAATTTCCCAGACCATTTGCGCTTCATCCATCTAATGGCATGGAATGTGGAAATAATGACTGGTATGCTAACTGGCAGGAACAGTGGAATGTAAATGGCAAACCTAAAACAGAAAAGGAAGATGTACTTGCACAGCGAGTGACTTGATCTGAGAACGTGTGCTGGAACGAAAACAATTGCAGCGTGGAAGGTGTTTATAAGCCATTTAAGAAACACAGAAAAACCGTTAGATTCACTTCAACGTTTAAATTTAATCTGTCATGCTGCACGAAGTTTTGTCAGTGAACAGGTCGCAGTCTCAAAGCAACAAAAATATTTTGACAAATTAAATTTAAATGTTGAAGTGAATCTAACGGTTTTTGTGTGTTTCTGAAATGGCTTATAAACACCTTCCACGCTAGAAAAGGAAGAATTATGCTTGAAGAGAGGCGACAGAAGTAAAAACAGATGAAAAGATACAGAGAGAGAACTTTTATAATTTGTGTTTTTGAAGAATTTTCTCCGCAAAAACTGTATTCGACTAAGTCAATGAATATTGATTTCAAATTTCGGCACAAGGCCAGCAATTTGGGGGAAGGAGGTAAGCCGATCACATCACCCTCAGCACTTGACCGATATTTATTTTACTGACCCCAGCGAAAGGATGAAAAGGAAGTCAACCTTGGTGGAATTTGAACTATGAACATGAAGACAGATAAATTACCGCAAAGCATTTTATATTTCTTTATTGCCCACAAGGGGCTAAACATAGAGGGTACAAACAAGGACAGACAAAGGGATTAAGTCAATTACTTTGACCCCAGTGCATAAGTGGTACTTTATTTATCGACCCTGAAAGGATGAAAGGCAAAGTCGACCTTGGCGGAATTTGAACTCAGAATGTAACGACAGACGAAATACCTATTTTTTTTTACTACCCACAAGGGGCTAAATATAGAGAGGACAAACAAGGACAGACAAAGGGATTAAGTCGATTACTTTGACCCCAGTGCATAAGTGGTACTTTATTTATTGACCCTGAAAGGATGAAAGGCAAAGTCGACCTCGGCGGAATTTGAACTCAGAACGTAATGGCAGACGTAATACGAATAAGCATTTTGCCCGGTGCGCTAACGTTTCTGCCAGCTCACCGCCTTGATTAAGTTAATAAATATTGCTTTACCAAACATGCCCACAAATGACCCAGATCTCTCCAAGAAATTTCAAGTTAATTTGAGACGAAATCATTCTCTCACTTTGACTTAAATAACAACAACAATACAATATATACCATTTGACACAGTGGTATAGTGAAATGTATTGTAATGTATTATAGCATAGTGTGGCAACAATGGTTATTGAGCGTGGTGATACATAAAAGATTCAGTAGGAATTGCTATGATGTAAATTGAAATAGAACAACCAGACTTACTTTTGATCTTCAGGAAAATAGAGTAATTCCAAGAGTGACTGGTCAAAGAAGGCCTTCTCTGAAACAGATTTATTTTATATTACAGTTTACATATAAATATATATATATATATATATATATATAAAAGGGAGAATTCACAAAAAAAAAAACCCAAAAGACAAAGACAGGTGGTGTAGACAACAAACAGATGTATTAGTATAATGCTCGGGAACTGAAAAAGACTTTAATGTTTCGAGCCTACGCTCTTCCACAGAAAGGAACACAGAAAGAAACAAAGAGAGGAAATAAAGAGAGAAAATAAAGAATGTGTAGTGGCTAGCAATCTATCATGGCGAAGGCCAGACAGAAGGGTCACACAGGAGAGCTAGGGAGAAAGGGAGATAACAAAGTGGTGGTGATCCCAAAACGAAGGTGTGCGTGCATGTGTATAAGAGAGTTGTATGTGTGTGTGGAAGAGGGCTGTTGATCTTGACGTGTGCATGTGTGTATGTATGTGTAGATGTGAAAATGTGGGTCTGGGAAGTGGTCAGTGCTAATGTGTGAGTGGTCATGCGTTGAGATGTCATGTGTCGTGTGGTATGGTGGTGTAAGGTGTAGTGGTGTGTGGTGTGGTGTAATGGTGTTAGGAGGTGGGGGGGCAGGAATGGGAAAAGCAATATATACATCATCATCATCATCGTTTAGCATCCGTTTTCCATGCTAGCATGGGTTGGACTATATATATATATATATATATTATACATACACAGAGGATGCAATCAGGAAAAATAGAACTCAAAATATGAGTATGTGTCATCATCGTTGTCATCGTCATCGTCGTTTAACGTCTGCTTTCCATGCCGGCATGGGTTGGACGGTTTGACTGAGGACTGGCGAGCCAGAAGGCTGCACCAGGCTCCAATCTAATCTGACTAGGTTTCTACAGCTGGATGTCCTTCCTAATGCCAACCATTCCAAAAGCATAGTAGGTGCTTTTTACGTGCCACCAGCATGACAAGGACCGAGAGTTCCATGTGTTGGCACTTATAAAACTGGTTTCAGATCACAGGGTTTACCTCTGTGTGTGTGTGTGTGTTTGTGTGTGTCTAAAACATATATATAAATATATGTTTCAAAAAATATATATATTGGCGGTGCCCTAGCATGGCCACAGCTCGTGAGCTGAAACTAGATAAAATTTTAAAAAATAAATAAATAAAAAAATATATATAATCTTTTATATTTTTTCACTCGTTTCAGTCACTTGACTGCGACCATGCTGGAGCACCGCTTTTAGTCAAACGAATCAACCCCAGGACTTATTCTTTGTAAGCCTAGTACTTATTCTATCGGTCTCTTGTGCTGAACCACTAAGTTACAGAGACATAAACATGCCAACATCAGTTGTCATGCGATGGTGGGGGGACAAACACAGACACACAAATATATAGATATATACATATGATGGGCTTCTTACAATTTCCACCTACCAAATCCACTCACAGGGCTTTGGTCAGCCTGAGGCTATAGCAAGACACTTGCCCAAAATGCTATGCGGTGGGATTGAACCTGGAATCACATGGATGGGAAGGAAGCTTCTTACAACACAGCTACTCCTGTGTCTCAATATATATATTGCGCCTCCATATATATATCATCATCATCATCATCATCGTTTAACGTCCGCTTTCCATGCTAGCATGGGTTGGACGGTTCAACTGGGGTCTGGCAAGCCCGAAGGCTGCACCAGGCCAGTCAGATCTGGCAGTGTTTCTACAGCTGGATGCCCTTCCTAACGCCAACCACTCCGAGAGTGTAGTGGGTGATTTTATGTGCCACCGACACAGGTGCCAGACGAGGCTGGCAGACGGCCACGCTCGGATGGTGTTTTCTTATGTGTCACCGACACAGGTGCCAGACGGGGCTGGCGGACGGCCACACTCGGATGGTGTTTGTTATGTGCCCTCAGCACGGAGGCCAGTCGTTGCGGTACATATATATATATATATATATATATATATACATGAATTACAAAGTGAGATAGGGGTTGTGAGTGTAACCCTCTATGGGATAACGTATATCCAATATACTGCCAGTAAAGCACCCAGAAATGCTAATACATAAATGCTAAGAATTGCAATGCAATTAATTCATTTATTGTATTATATGGGCAAAGGTAAAATGTTTTACCACAAATTCATAATACAAAATAAGAAAATGGAGGAATATATTTAAATCAATCATCAACTACTAGATAATACCAATTCATATAATTTATTAACTAATTATATAGGAACATCAAGATCAAACATAATAATACAGAATAAAACAGAATAATAGCCTTTTGTAACGTAATACAATAAACTCTGGACTTTGTATATGTACACTTTCGTGTGGATATGTGTATGTATGTATATTCTAATATATTGATTTGACTAACTGTAACCTTATGTGTATGTATATTATTATGTATATACTTATATATATGTAGGTACATGTGTGTATACACTTATATGTATGTGTATGCATGTATATGTACTTATTCTTGTATATGTGTACCTTCTCTAATATTCATATTTTCATTTTATAACTCTGTAACTGAACTTTATAATCTCTGAAGAGGCCTTGGGATATATATATATATATATATATCATTTATAACCACATATTACCTTAATACACCTGGCTAATATGAGCATAATGAGATACTCTTATCTACATGGCTGAAACAGCTGTAAGATCTATTTTATATTTATATTTATTAATACATATTGTACTTATGGTATTATATTACTCATTGATGTGTATCTAGTAGTTGATGATTGATTTAAATATATTCCTCCATTTTCTTATTTTATATATATATATATATAACAGGTCACATACACAGATGAAAGCCATTCTAAAGTAACTTTCAAATGAACACCACCAGAACGAAAAAAAAAGAGCAGATGACCAAACTGTATATGGCACAGAACATTCATAGCTGACATGAGAGATCAATATCACGTGGCAGGATGTTGAGAAAACTGCAGCCCACAGAAACAAGTGGTATCAACTTGCTGCCCACTCTACAACACAAGTGATACACACACACACACACACACACATACACACACATGCATGCACACATATGAAATTGAGATGATTCAGAAATCCATTTCGCATTTAAATGATGTACAAAAATTACATTTTTTATTTTTTCTAAAATTTTATTTGTATATTGATTTTTTTATTAAATCAATCATCTTCACTATTTTATTGTGTTACGTCTTTTGGTTTATATATTGTTTTATACATTTTAGAACCATATCAATCAAACAATAAAGAAATGTCCATTGTCCTACAAATGACACATGATGTATAATGGTAATCCGTTCAATTGTCTAGACATTTATTTAGAAGCTCGACTGACCTCAGTGATTCTAAAGTTCCTTTAGTATTTATGTAAAATGGCTTAATGCCAAAGGAACTTTAGAATCACCTTACATCATCATCATCATCGTTTAACATCCGCTTTCCATGCTAGCATGGGTTGGACGATTTGACTGAGGGCTGGCGAGCCAGATGGCTGTGCCAAGCTCCAATCTGATCTGGCAGAGTTGCTACAGCTGGATGCCCTTCCTAACGCCAACCACTCCAAGAGTGTAGTGGGTGCTTTTATGTGCCACCGGCACGAGGGCCAGTCAGGCAGTACTGGCAACAGCCATGCTCAAATGGTGCGTTTTACGTGCCACCTGCACAGGAGCCAGTCCAGTGGCACTGGCAACGACCTCGCTTGAATGTTTTTTCAAGTGCCAGTAAGGCGAGGCGATGCTGGTAACGATCAAGCTTGAACGGTGCTTTTTACATGCCACCGGCACAGAAGGCAATCTATACATACATATATAAACATATATAGACATAAATAGACATATATATGTGCAAATACACACATGTGTGGTTGTGTGGTAAAAAGCTTCCTTCCCAACTACATGGTTCCAGGTTCAGTCTCACTGCATGACACCTTGGGCAAATATCTTTTAGTATAGGCCTGAGCCAATTAAAACCTAGAGAGTGGATATGGAAGATGAAAAGAAGTCTGTTGTGTGTGTATGTTTGTGTATGTGTTTGTCCCCCACCACTGCTTAACAACCAGTGTTGGTGTGTTTATGTCCCTGTAAGGAGAGCGCTAGAGAGTTGCAAGGAGAGTGCTAGAGAGTTATAAGGAGAGTGCTAGAGAGTTATAAGGAGAGTGCTAGAGAGTTATAAGGAGAGTGCTAGAGAGTTGCAAGGAGAGTGCTAGAAATAATATATAAGCCCAGTACTTATTCTATTGGTCTCTTTTGCCGAACCACTAAGTGACGGGGACGTAAACACACCAGCATCGGTTGTTAAACAATGCTAGGGGGACAAACACAGACACACAAACACACATATATATATACATATATACGACAGGCTTCTTTCAGTTTCCGTCTACCAAATCCACTCACAAGGCATTGGTCGGCCTGAGGCTATAGCAGAAGACACTTGCCCAAGATGCCACGCAGTGGGACTGAACCCGGAACCATGAGGTTGGTTAGCACACTTACCACACAGCCACTCCTGCGCCTATACTTGAGGATTTACGGTAATTATTTTTCAGAACCTATGCATTCAGGTTGTATGTTTACCTTTTTCATTGTTTCGCTAAAAATTTACCAATTGCACATGCACACATGCAGTCTACACTGCATATCATTTCGTGCGTGATTCTATGTGGCAATACACTTCACAAACTGACTTCAAATTTTGGCACAAGGCCAGCAATTTCAAGAGAAAGGATAAGTCAATTACACCAAAGCCAGTGATCAGCTGGTTCTTATTTTATTGACCCCCAAAACAATGGAAGACAAAGTGGAGCTCAGCAGAACTTGAACCCAGAAGTTTACTTCCTAACCACATGAATCCAGGTTCAGTCCCATTGTGTGGCACTCTGGGAAAGTGCCTTCTACTATAGCCTCAGGCCAACCAAGACCTTGTGAGTAGATTTGGTTGAGGAAAAGAAGACTGCCGTACGTGGGTGTGTGTGCGTCTGTCCCCCACCACAACTTGACAACTGTTGTTGGTGTATTTACATCCCCTATAATCTAGCAGTTCAGCAAAAGAGACCAACAAAATAAGCACTAGGCTTAAAATAAAGAATAAGTACTTGAGTCGATTTATTGAACTAAAATTCGTCATGGGAAAGCCACAGTCAAATCACTGAAACAAATAAAACACAAAACAAGTAAACACACACACACACATGACATGACTGTCTATCAGAGTTTTAGAATAAATACACCATAACTTGCATATCATAACAAGCAAACGAAACGTTGGCAACAAGAAAGGGATCGAGCCATAATGTTATATTAGGGAGACAATCAAATTCGATGACTGGCATCCGTGCTAGCGGGGTGCAAAGAGCACCATACGAGTGTGATCGTTGACAGTGTGATCATTACCAGCGTCGCCTTACTGGCACCTGTGCCCCATGCTAGTAAGGTGCTAAGAGCACCGTCCGAGCTGGATTGTTGCCAGAGCGGCTAACTGGCTTCCATGCCGGTGCCACGTAAAAGGCACCATTCAAGCGTGATCGTTACCAGCGTCGCCTTACTGGCACCTGTGCCGGTGGCATGTGTAAAAAGATTCGAGTGAGGTCGTTGCCAGTACCGCCTGACTGGCGCCCATGCCGGTGGCACGTAAAAAGCACCCACTACACTCTCAGAGTGGTTGGCGTTAGGAAGAGCATCCAGCTGTAGAAACTCTGCCAGATCAATATTGGAGCCTGGTGCAGCCATCTGGTTCACCAGTCCTCAGTCAAAATCGTTTAACCCATGCTAGCATGGAAAGCGGATGTTAAACGATGATGACTATGATGAAGAAGAAGAAAGCGAGCCTGGAGCATGTACAGAGACACACACGCACATACTTACACATACTTATATACATACCCGTGGAGGCACAATGGCCCAGTGGTTAGGGCAGCGGACTCACGGTCATAGGATCGCGGTTTCGATTCCTAGACCAGGCATTGTGAGTGTTTATTGAGCGAAAACACCTAAAGCTCTACGAGGCTCCAGCAGGGGAAGGGGGGGGCGATCCCTGCTGTACTCTTTCCCCACAACTTTCTCTCACTCTTTCTTCTGTTAGCCTACTATCTTAGCCAGTGGGGTGGCATTGTTTGAAGGCTAAAACAATGCGAAGCGCATTGTGACCAGCAACGTGTAGTAACATCTGATAGCCTGGTTGGTCACGGTGATATATATATATATATATATATATATATATATATATATATATATATATATATATATATATATATATAATATATATATATATGTGGAGGCACAATGGCCCAGTGGTTAGGGCAGCGGACTCGCGGTCATAGGATCGCAGTTTCGATTCTCAGACCGGGCGTTGTGAGTGTTTATTGAGCGAAAACACCTAAAAGCCCCACGAGGCTCCGGCAGGGGATGGTGGTGATCCCTGCTGTACTCTTTCACCACAACTTTCTCTCACTCTTTCTTCTGTTTTCCTGCTCGCCTAGCCAGCGGGCTGACGTTGTTTGAAGGCTAAAAACAATGCGAAGCGCATAGTGACCAGCGATGTGTAACAACATCTGAAAGTCTGGTCAGTCACAGTGATCACGGTGATATATATATATATATATATATATATATACACACACATATATATATATATCATCATCATCATCATCATCATTTAGCGTCCGTTTTCCATGCTAGCATGGGTTGGACGGTTCTACTGGGGTCTGTGAAGCCAGAAGGCTTCATCAGATATATATATATACACACATATATATATATATATATATATATGTAGAGGTGCAATGGCTTAGTGGTTAGGGCAGTGGACTCGCGGTTGTAGGATCGCGGTTTCGATTCCCAGACGTGGGGTTGTGAGTGTTTATTGAGCAAAAACACCTAAAGCTCCACGAGGCTCCGGCAGGGGGTAGTGGTGGCCATCCCTGCTGTACTCTTTCACCACAACTTTCTCTCACTCTTTCTTCTGTTTTCCTGCTCGCTTAGCCAGCAGGGTGGCGTCATTTGAAGGCTAAAACAATGCGAAGCGCATAGTGACCAGCGATGTGTAACAACATCTGATAGCCTGGTTGGTCACGGTGATCACACGGTGATATACATACCCAGATCATCCAAGCTGATAGATCTACGTCTGTAGACCAGGAATGAGTGACCAAGGCAGCAACAATACCCCTCTCTCTCACTCAGATAAAGGGCAAGGATTTGCCATTCCTTACAATCATCATCATCATCATCATCATCGTTTAACGTTCGCTTTCCATGCTAGCATGGGTTGGACGGTTCAACTGGGGTCTGGCAAGCTCGAAGGCTGCACCAGGCCAGTCAGATCTGGCAGTGTTTCTACAGCTGGATGCCCTTCCTAACACCAACCACTCCGAGAGTGTAGTGGGTGATTTTATGTGCCACCGACACTTTTATGTGCCACCATTTCTTATAGACTAATTCCTGCCAAAATAGGCTGATGCTGGATGCCACAGATTCTAGATTTTACTCTGATCAGCGGAGCTTACCAGACATGAAAGAAAGATCATTGAGAAATGATTCCAAAGATAGATCATGCCAAAATGTCTGAGAATTTTCTGGATTACTTATTAACCTCCTCAGCTAAACAAATTAACAAAAGTGTAATATTTACATTTATGGCGGATTTCAATTTGGAAATTAAACTAGCAAAAAAAAAAAGAAAAATGGTGAAGATGTCAATATTAAAAATAAATAAATAATCATATTTGTTCATCTGGAATTTGAATTATGCAATAAAGCAGAAAATCTGGAAATTGCAACGTCTATTACGAATATGAGGAAATTGTATTTTCCATGCCACATACTTATAAACACGTGGGGAGTATGTGTGTGTGTGTGTCTGGTTGTGTATGCGTGTGTGTATGGTTATGTGCGTGTGTGTGTATGGTTATGTGCGTGTGTGTGTCTGGTTGTGTATGAATGTGTGTATGGTTGTGTGTCTGGTTGTGTTTGCATGTGTGTCTGGTTGTGAATGGTTGTGTATGTGTGTGTGTGTCTGGTTGTGTATGCATGTGTATGTGTGTGTATGTGTGTGTATGGTTGTGTATGCATGTGTGTATGGTTGTGTATGTGTGTGTGTATGGTTGCGTTTGCATGTGTGTATGGTTGTGAAAGCATGTGTGTAGGCACATACATATATATTGTGAGCAAGTGTGTACATGTGTGTGTGTGCACGTGTATCTATGTGTGTATGCAGGTGTGTGTGTGTGTGTGTGTGGTGTGTGTGTGTAGTCAGGAGAGTAGAACTATAAGAAAGAAGAGGATGGAAGATGTGGTGGTTATCAGTATGCTTTTCCTAAAGACAATAGTAACAAAATCAAGTATGGTTCCAATGGAAGAATTATAACCAATTTCTAAATTTATGTAACTAATATGTTAACACTGCATGCAGATAGTCATCACTATATTATAAAGAACAAAATAATTTTTTTTCTTTAATTTTTCAATGTATACAATACCTGAGGATATCACAGCTTTTTTGGAGGCAAAAAACGCTTTGTCATCTTTGCCTTCCGCTAAGAGTTTTATACTTTCTTCAATAGATGACACTGCCAATTTTACCTGTAAAAGAATAGCATACATTAAACAGTTATACAGTGATACCGCAAGGTATGAGTTTAATTTGTTCCATGACTGAGTTTGTCTTACGATTTACTCATTGAAATTAACTAAAATATAATTAATCTGTTAGATTAATCTGAAAGAAGCCCATCGTATATATGTATATATACTGTATATATGTAAAATTAGAAAAAAAACACCTTTTATCAATTCAAAATGAACAATTAAATTACACCATCTAGAAAATTACATATAATAGAAAAGTTAAATTGCAAAAATAATAAAAACGTATATAATAGGTATTATATTATTACATTATATAGCATGGAAAACGGACGCTAAATGATGAAATGAATGAAAAATATTATATACGTTTTTATTATTATTTTTGCAATTTACTTAATCTTTACATTTTATTGTTATTTTAATTTTAACTTTTCTATTATATGTAATTTTCTAGATGGTGTAATTTAATTATTCATTTTAAATTGAAAAAAGGTGGTTTTTTTCTAATTTTTTATATATATATATATATTATATTGTGTGAAATTTGATTTAGCATTTCTAAATTGAATTTTTTTCCTTGTAAGTTTGGATTTTATTCCCTCAAATAATAATTATATATATATATATATATGTGTGTGTGTGTGTGTGTGTGTGTGTATGTGTGTATATGTGTTTGTGTGTCTGCGTTTGTCCCCCTAACATCGCTTGACAACTGATGCTGGTATGGTTTACGTCCCCGTAACCTAGCGGTTCGGCAAAAGAAACCGATAGAATAGGCACTGGTCTTTCTAAGGCCATGGTGGTGGACCCTTTCCCAAAGGACAGAGCAGAACAGAAAATTCTTAATCACACGGCTATACATAAGTTTTAATGTTTTAAAGTAAGCAAAGGAAATGGAACTGAACAACTCACCTCTTCTCCAATGGCATCCTTAATTACAATATTACTGATCTCACCAAGTAGTTTGGCTAGTGACTGTAGAGTTGATGTAGAACTCACAATATTTTCAACAGCTCGAGATCGTAACCAACCAGCAAGCTCCTATAAACAAACAACAAAATAAAGACATTTTTATTTGAATAATAATAATAATAATAAGATCTTGAAATAGAAATCAGCAAAATGTGGAACCTGATGACTAAAACAATACCTGTTGTCATAGGTGCCCTGGGAATGATAGCAAAAGGGGCTGATCACTACCTAATTCAGATACCAGGAAACCCCACAATGGCAGAAATTCAAAAGATAGTGCTCATGGGAACTGCTCATATCCTACCCAAAATACTTTCTATGTACTCTCAAGTTTTAAAACAAACATAATTTTCGGGTTTTTTTTGGGGGGGGGGGTTAGGCATTCACTAGTACAACACTAAATACAAAACCAAATATATGGCACACTAGGCATAACAACAATACGAACTTCCAACCTGTTGTCTCTTGAGGTCTTTGGGTGAGACTTGGAGCCAACTTGTACAAATATAAAGCAAAAGTCAAACATAGAATAATAATAATAATAATAATAATAATAATAATAATAATAATAACAACCACCACCACCTGGTAAGCTGGAAACGATGTGCCAGACTCCAGTCTGATTTGGTATGGTTTTCTATGGTTGGATGCCCTTCCTAATGCCAACCATTCCAAGAGTGTAATGGATGACTTTTACATGCCACTGGCACAGGTGCCATTTGCATGACATCGGTATCTGCCGTTACTACAATTTTGCTCAGCTTGATGTGTCTTCTTAAGCACATAATGCCAAAGGTCTCAGTCATTGCCTCCATGAGGCCCAACACTCAAAAAGAAATCAGCCACTTTGCTTCCATACAAAACCATATCTATTCGAATTAACTTCTCTCTTCTCACTCCCTCCTTATCCATCTGCTCATATAGAGGGGCGGACCAAAAGTCATTAAGAGGTCTGAAATTTTAATAAATCTGTTTTAATTACATTGACTTTTGTTGTTTTTGATTTTTTTTTCCTTTGAAATTTACAAGGTGATTTTTCACACCTAAAGTACATGTATTCTCTCTCTCTCTCTCTATCTATCTATCTCTCTCTCTCTTTCTCTCTCATCAAAATGCAGAGTAGATGAAACAGGGGCAACTGATGAAGGGGAATATTCTTTATGTTGCATGTCTCGTTTCTCTGTTTGTTTGTTTTTTTTGTTAAAAAAAAGTGTTCTATGTTGTTTTTATGTTTTCATTTCTCATTGTATTCAACGTTTTTTTGATGTCCTGTGCCCATATATGCATGTGTATATATTATTTATAATGTGTGTGTGTGTGTGTGTGTGTATGTGTGTGTATGTGTGTGTGTGTGTGTGTATGTATGTGTGTATGTATGTATGTATGTATGTATGTATGTATGTATGTATGTATGTATAGACCCCAAACTGGATGTCACTGCACTATTCCAAAGGTCCCAGCTAACCCTGTCTAGAGTGATGACTATGTGCTGAAATAGCTAAGGATTCAAGGGTCCACAGCTATTTAATACTTTGCTAAAATATCTGAGAGATCTACATGGAGTGGAGGTAGATGTTTTCAAGAAATAACTTGACCTCATGCTGCCCAAGGCCCCAGATGAACCTATATCACAGCAGAAGATCAAAAGGGGGCAGCAATTTCAAACGCCCTCCTTCACCAAAAGCCAATCACATAAGAATGACCACATCATGTGCCCCAGCCTTTGGGCTGAAACACATAAAAGAATATATATATCATTGCCTTGATATCAAAATGGGCTAACTGGACATTGTATGCATGCATGCATGCATGTATGTATGAATGCATGCATGTATTTATATATATATATATGTGTGTGTGTGTATGTATGCATGTATATGTGTGTGTGTGTGTATATATATATATATATATATATATATCATCATCATCATTATCATCATTTAGCGTTCGTTTTCCATGCTAGCATGGGTTGGACCATATGTAGTTGAAATTTATCGAAAAACAAAAGATGAATGCAGGTGTATGAACAACAAGCAAGTGTATTAGTTTGACGCTCGGGAAAATGAAAATGCTTTTACATTTCGAGCCTGTGCTCTTCAACAGAATGGAATAAGAGGAAATAAAGAGAGAGAGAGAATGTAAAAAGACCTGTATCTGATGCTAAGGTATAGTAAATTTGAAACAGTACATAAGTGAACTATTAACACCCTGATGACTTCTGGCCCAGCCTGACCTCTTGACCAGTCTCAGGGTCAGTTTCACTACTTATCAGTCTATAGTACTCTATTTCTCTGTCTCTCAGACTCGTTTTTCTGCCTCTGTATTTCTCGCATAAGTTACGACTCTGTCTTCTTCCCAAAATCTATCTCACTACGCTTACCTCCCTTCCGACCACTCCAGCCATTTAAGTCGTTTGTTTATTTGATAATGTTCATTCAATTACAACAATTGTCTTCTCTCTTTCTATCTCCCTCCACCACTTCTCTTTTAGACGCCTCACTGCTTTCGTTTTTCTTCACTATCTGCCGTGTTCTTGAGTTTAATGAGCTCACACACAGAGAAACGTACATGGACAATCAATTTTTACATCACAATACACAGTATCGGATGTAAGATACAAATGTGGTGTGCGAAAGAGATAGTGTGATGGACAATTGGCAGACAGAGGCAAAAAGAAAAAAATATATGTAACCAAAGAGACAGAGAAGGACAACCATTGCTACCAGCAAAGAAAAATGGGAGAAAAGAAAAGACAGGTGATTCTAGAGAGAGAGAGGGGGGGAGTCAGACAGACAGAGACAGACAGACAGAGACAGAGAGACAGAGACAGAGAGACAGACAGACAGACAGAGAGACAGACAGACAGACGGACAGACAGAGGCAGAGAGACAGACAGACAGAGACAGGTAGAGAGACAGACGGACAGAGACAGACAGATAGACGAATGGACAGGCAGACAGACAGAGGCAGAGAGACAGACGGACAGACAGAGGCAGAGAGACAGACGGACAGACAGAGGCAGAGAGAGACAGACAAAGACAGACAGTGACAGACAGACAGACAGTGACAGACAGGTACATAGGTAGGTAGGTAGGTACGTACGTAGGTAGGTAAGTAGGTAGATAACACTTAGTCTTAAGTCTAAATAGAAAGAGCTGATGTCATCTATGACCAACAGTCAAAAGGCCATCAATATCGGGTGAGTTTATGGAGGGGGCGGGAAGTAACTAAGTCAATTACATCGACCCCAGTGATCAACATCACTGCTCTCTCACTCAATAATAATAATAATAATAATTGTGTACAGTGCTCAGGTGCACTACAACTCATCTAAAGTGTATATGTAATCAGGTGTAGTTTCGGCGGATTTCGGAAAGCATGAGGGCCTTAAAGGATGCAGTGTCATGGCAGTCAACAACTGACGCAGGCAGTTTATTCCATGCTTCAGCAACTCTGAGCGTGAAAAAATGTTTCCGAAAGTCATGGGAGCTGTGTTGTTTTCTGACTTTGCAGGCATGTCCACGTGTGTTAGACACATGGAGATCAAAAAGGTGTTCAGTGTTGTTGTTGGTGAGGTGGTTGATAACTTTGTGGGTGTTTACCAAGTCCGTTGCCAGACGCTCAGAATATGGTAGGTGTCTGATGGAGGGTATGCGTTTGGTTGCATGTCTCTGGACAGATTCCAGGAGGTCAATGTTCTGAGCAAGATAGGGGTTCCAAACTGATGATGCGAATTCCAAGTGTGATTGTACCATAGCTGTATACAGTTTTAAATAGATGGCTGGAGAGCGGCTAACAAATGATAATAATAACATCGAAAAATATCTTAAGAATGAGAACCCAGGTTCAAAATTTCCCCAAGACATCCGAAGAAGGCTGGAGGGTATATCAGCCGAAACATGTTAACAACAAACAAGATGAGGACAAATATCCATCAATTGTAAATAATGTAAATAATGTACATAATTCCTCATCTCTTAAATATAGAGCTGTAGTATCCAGTACACCCTGGAAAGGGGCTGGTGTGAAGAAGGGCACCTAGCTGTAGAAATGAAATTAAAATGAAATGCAGATGACATGAGGCCCTCACAACCCTTCTGGGTAAGCAGATCCATCCAACCAAACCAAAATGGATAGTGAATGTAAAAGCAGAATGGACAATCATCATCATCATCATTTAGTGTCTGCTTTCCATGCTGGCATGGGTTGGACAGTCTGACTGAAGCTAGTACACTGGAGAGCTGCCCCAAACTCCAATCTGCTTTGGCAGGGTCTCTACAGCTGGATGCCCTTCCTATGCCAACCACTCCAAGAGTGTAATGGGTGCTTTTTACATGCCACTGGCACAGGTGCCAGTTATGTGACACTGGCATCAACAACAACTAAATGATCATATACAACAGACTAACACACGGATATAAGTCATCAAAATTGCTCTCAAGACGTTAGCCAACCTGAGACTACTACAAAAATACATGCTTGACTAAGGTGCCACACAGTGGGATAGAACCTGGAACCACATGGCGAGGAAGTGAATTTCTTAACTATGTTGTCATTCAGTTAATATTTCATCAAGTAACCCAAAAGTTTGAGTATATCAGATGCAAAAATGAATGCACTTAAAAAAAAAAAAATAGACTTACCCATTCAGTGACCCCAGCAGAACCAATAGGAGAAAAAGTAACATTTGAACTGCGAACCTACAAGTAGAGAACAAGAGGTAAAAACACAAACTGTTTTAAATACAGAAAAAGCAAAAAAAGAAAAAGACCAGAAAATTTAATTTACTCAGAAATATTTCACCAAATTCATAAACTATACTTTTTGAAATATGTATCTTTATTGATTTCTGTAAATATTTTACAAATTGGAATATATTAAATGAAACAAATAAATAAAAGGTAGACATATGATAATGAAGCTCAAATAAAATGAACTGTCTGTCATTACTATTTTTAATTAAAAATAGACAATACATGTATATGCATAATGGAATTTTGTTTTCTTTTATTCAGTGTTACACTACTACTGCTGCTAATAATCATCATCATCATCATCATCATCGTTTAGCATCCGCTTTCCATACTAGCATGGGTTGGACGGTTCAACTGGGGTCTGGGAAGCCAGAAGGCTGCACCAGGCCCAGTCTGATCTGGCAATGTTTCTATGGCTGGATGCCCTTCCTAACGCCAACCACTCCGTGAGTGTAGTGGGTGCTTTTTACATGCCACCGGCACAGGTGCCAGGCGAGGCTGGCAAAGGCCACAAACGGATGGTGCTTTTTACGTGCCACCGGCACGAGGCCAGTCAATGTTGATCGATTTTGATTCTCACTTGCCTCAACAGGTCTTCACAAGCAGAGTTTTGTGTCCCAAGAACTGCTGCTAATAATAATAATAATAATAATAATAATAATGATGATGATAATAATAATTCTTTCTTTATTAGTCACAAGAGCCAACAAAAATAAGGACAAAGGGATTAAATTGATTATGTTGGCCCCAGTGCGTAACTGGTACTTAATTTATCAACCCTGAGAGGATGAAAGGCAAAGTGGACTCGGCGGATTTTAACCAACACCAACAATTCTGCCAAAAGTATTTTCTTTTCTACTCTTGGTACAAGGTTCAAAATTTTTTGGAGAGGGGGCCAGTTGATTAGATTGACCCCAGTACGCAACCGGTACTTAATTTATCGACCCCCAAAAGGATGAAAGGCAAAGTCGAGCTTGGCAGAATTTGAACTCAGAACATAAAGACAGACAAAATACCTATTTCTTTACTACCCTCAAGGGGCTAAACACAGAGAGGACAAACAAGGACAGACAAACGGATTAAGTCGATTATATCAACCCCAGTGCATAACTGGTACTTATTTTAATCGACCCCGAAAGGATGAAAGGCAAAGTCAACCTCGGCGGAATTTGAACTTAGAACGTAGCCGCAGACGAAATACCACTAAGCATTTCACCCGGCGTGCTAACCATTCTGTCAGCTCGCCGCCATCCAGCCAATGGTATATCACAACAAAGAGGACAGGAAAATTATTAACAATAACAAATCTCTTACCTGGAGATTAAGAAGCATTCGAATCTGAGTCAGAAATATCTGCATAACTTGATGCAGATCGATATTGACTCGCATCGGGAGGGTATCGTTTGGGCCAGGAGATGGCGTGTTATAAATATGGATGCCACCCCAACGTGGACTCAAGAAGGAATTGCTTCGTTCTCGTTCCCCTACAAACCAAAAGTAAACGCGTAAACACATCAGAGTAAAGCCGAAGAGGAATTTGCCAGAAGAATTTTATTTTTGTTTCTATTATATATTTCTTTACTACTCACAAGGGGCTAAACACAGAGGAGACAAACAAGGACAGACAAAGGGATTAAATCAATTACATCGACCCCAGTGCGTAACTGGTACTTAATTTATCGACCCCAGAAGGATGAAAGGCAAAGTCGACCTCGGCGGAATTTGAACTCGGAACGTAACGGCAGACGAAATACGGTAACGCATTTCGCCCGGCGTGCTAACGTTTCTGCCAGCTCATCGCCTTTTGTTTCCATATTAGGCACAAGACCTGAAATCTTGTGGGGAGGAGCCTGGTCAATTACACTGACTCCAAGATTTCTTTTTTTTTTTTTTTTTGGCTGGTATTTATTTTATTGACCCCCACAAAGGATGAAAGGCATACTCCGCCTTGGCAGAATGTGAACTCAGAACATAAAGCATTTTGTTGCACAACAAACAAAATGCTTAGCACCATATCTTCTGGTTCTTTATTTTCTGAATTCACATTCCACCAAGGTAGACTTATCCTTTTGTGGGGGTCAATAAAATAAATATCATTTCAAAATCTGGTGTCAGTGTAATAATTGACGAGACCCCTCCCCAAAAGTTTCAGGCCTTGTACCTATAGTAGAAAGGAAAAAAAAAATTGCATCATTAACCATAAGAGGGCCCTCTCGTGTAGGCGCTTAGTGCATAAAAGCACACACATAGATCATAGCAGATGAAATTCATCTGTCATAGGAGCCAACAGACAAATTCATCCTTTAGGGGTCGATAAATTAAGTACCAGTAAAACACAGGAGTCAATGTAATCAACTAGTCCTCTCCCCAACAATTTAAGATTATTTAATAATAGGAGATGTACTTGCATAGCAAGTGACCTGATCTGAGATGGTATGCTGGAACGATCTCAGATCTAAGCACCTACATGAGAGGATCTCTCAAGGCTAATAACAGAGTATTTGGTATTCTAACAAGGGCCCCATATTAAGATGGATATAAAGATGACCTTTTGGTATTAATATTGTTTCCGTCACAAATAATTAATTTAAGAAAAACATTATTCTGTCACATACATACTTTGACTTGCTTCATTACTTCATCCATTTATCTGCTAATAATACGTCTACACCATCAAACCAGCATTAGAGCTGTTAGCTGCTCAGAGAAAATTCTATCTGTGTTCCCTGAACGCAAAGGGGTCTGACTAAAGATTCCCTTTGTTTCATATTTTGAACACAGTAAATGTTTATTTATCTCTACAATCTCTCTAAACTGACATTTCATGAAGCCAGGATCGATGGCAGCAGCTCTGAAGTTTTGCACTCAACAGAGAAAGAGTTTCTGATGTTTTCATTATTTCATGACAATTTTGTTCACACACATACACACGTACATACACATGCACACATACACATCTGTATGTATGTTTGTATACATGTGCACACACATCTGTGCATGTGTGCACATGTATACAAACATACACACAAACAATTTAAACAAGTTTCTAGCTAATATTTTTTTCACATATCTTTCATACCACATATAATCTCTCACCATAATATATATATATATATATATATATATGATTTTGATTTTGATTTTTCCAGTTTCAGCTTATGAGCTGTGGCCATGCTGGGGCACCGCCATTGCTGGAGCACCGCCATTTATATATATATACATACATACACACACACACACACACACATATATATATATATATAATATATATATATATATATATATATATACAGATATATATATACACATACATATACATACATATACATATATATGTACATATATATATATATATATATATATTATATATATATACATATACATATATATGTATATCCATACATATATATATATATATATATATATATATATATACATACATATATATATATATATGTACATATATATATATATACACATACATATATATGTATATCCATACATACATATATATATATACACATACACATACACACGTATACATACATGCATACATACATGCATACATATACATACTACATAGATACATACATACATGCATACATATACATACATACTACATAGATACATACATACATACATACATACATACATACTACATAGATACATACATACATATATATATGTTTATATATATATATATATATATATATATATATGAGAAAGATAGAGAGATGCACACGCAGACATACACAGAAAGAGAGACTGTTTCTAGAAATTTCATTTCATTGCTAAGTACAACATTTCATTTTATACGATTTCAATTTCATAATGATGATGATGATGATTACAGAAGCAAATCTTGGATTTTTCATTTCTTCTTCTAAAGTTTTAAGCTCTTATTTTATTATCATTTTAATTTTTTTTCTTTCCTTTCTCTGTTTTCTAAATCTCCCATGACAGGCCGCCTTTTGTTTCCGAGTTAAGTATAAACTAAATTGAATTACAGTTTCATTTTCAAAATAAGTAAATGCATAACAAAACAAAATAAAGATTGATCTGATGAAAGCAATGCAGTAGTATTGCTATCTTGATATGAAAACACATCAACTGATAAACACAAGAGCAGCAGAAGAAAACAGAGTTGCTTACCTTTCTTGTTTCTGATGTACATCGGGCTCTGGTCTCGCGTTGGTACATAAACAATGAAATTTAAGTTGGGGTTGTTGGAAGCTTGGAAACCTAAGGGAAAAAACATGCAAAAATTCATGAAATTAAGGATAATTATTTTCATAAAATTATGCTTTTTCAGACTATTAACTTCGTTTTTAGAGATCATCATCATCATCGTTTAACATCCGCTTTCCATGCTAGCATGGGTTGGACGATTTGATTGAGGGCTAGCAAACCAGATGGCTGCACCAGGCTCCAATCTTGATTTGGCAGAGTTTCTGCAGCTGGATACCTTTCCTAACGCCAACCACTCCAAGAGTGTAGTGGGTGCTTTTACATGCCACCAGCATGAGGGCCAGTTAGGTGTTACTGGCAATGGCCATGCTCAAATGGTGCTTTTTATGTGCCACCTGAACAGGAGCCGGTCCAGCAGCACTGGCAACGACCTCGTTTGAATGTTTTTTACGCATGCCACCAGCAGTAGTGCTAGTAAGGCGACGCAGGTAACAATCACGCTTGAATGGTGTGTTTAACGTGCCATCGACACGGAGGCCAGCTTGTTGCTCTGGCAACGATCTCACTTGTATGGTACTCTTAGCGCTCCACTAGCACGGATGCCAGTCATTGAATTTGATTTTGATTTCGATTTCACTTGCCTCAACAGGTCTTCGAAAAATTTTTTTTAATACACAGATTTATACTAAGCTTTGGTCTGTTTGATCGGCAACACTACACCTGATTTTCTCCCCTCCATATACACACACAAGCATGTATCTGACTCATACACTGTTCACTTCCCAAACATTTGTACATTACTGCATATGCTTTATACGCACTTTTGACAAGTTGTGGTGCACCTGAACACTGTATACAATAATTTCATTATAAATATATTATATTATTATATAATCAACAAGAATTTTATTCTTCAAAGAATTCAAACATGCCCATGGACCACTGAAATCTACAAGCTTCTCTCTCTCTCTCTCTCTCTCTCTGTTTATTTTCTCTATTCCTTTCTGTTGAAGAGCATAGGCTCGAAACATAAAGGACTTTTTCATTTTTCCCAAGTGTCAAACTAATACACCTGCTTGTTGTTCATACAGCTGTCTTCATCTTTTGTTTCTCTATAAGTTTCAATTACTATTACAATTAGTTTAGAAGTAAATGTTTCTGGTTCAAATCTCATCTGGTGTTCCGAGCACATACAAGGAACAAGACATGATGATAATTGGAGAGAAAACAACAGGGAGTCCTCACGTTCTGAACTCCCAATTTATGAGCTCATATGTTTATGAGAATTTTCTATAGGAAAATAAAAAATTTGCTTTTTATTATTCTTTCGTAAACTTGTAGGTGTGGCACAGCACAGGCATGGCTGTGCAGTTAAGAGGCTTGCTTTGTGACTACATGGTTTCAGGTTCAGTCCCACTACACAGCACTTAGGGTGAGTGTCTTCTACTATAGCTCCAGGCTAACTAGAGCCTTGTGAAGGAATTTGGTAGACAGAAAATGTGTGGAAGCCTGTCATATATATATGCATGTGTGTGCATTTGTCCCCACCACCACCTAATTATGGGTGTTGGTGTGTTTGTATCCCCATGACTTAGCAGTCCAGCAAAAGGAACCAATAGAATAAGTACCAGTCTTTAAAAAAATAAATAGGTAATGGGGTCAATTCATTCAACTAAAAATTCATCAAGGCAGTGCCCCAGCATGGCCACACTCTAATGCCTGAAACAAACAACAAGATATTAAAGTCATCTCATCCCAGATAATGGAATTTCTCCTAATTAACTTATGAAAAAAAAATTTTACTTTTTTTATTATTTTATTATTTCAACCAGCTTTGGTCAGCCTGGGGCTATAAGTAGGGGACACTTGCCCAAGGTGCAACATAGTGGAGCTGAACCTAGAACGAAGCGGTTAGGAAGCAAACTCTTTACTAATAATAATATTTAAAAAATTTTTTTTACAATTTTACTATTTTTTTACTATTTTACTATTTTTTACTATTTTTTTTACTATTTTCTAGGTTCGACAAATTTGCTGTTGTCATTTAGTATATTGTTGACTATTATAACGTAATCGCCTTTGCCTATAACAACAAACCGATTGCCCCAAGTGTTTTACTATTTTTACTATTTTTTTACTATTTAACTAATTTTTTTACTATTTTACTAATTTTTACTATTTTAGTATTTTATTATTTCAACCAGCTTTGGTCAGCCTGGGGCTAAAAGTAGGGGGCACTTGCTCATGATGCAACGCAGTGGGGGGCTGAACCTAGAACGAAGCGGTTGGGAAACAAACTCTTTACTAATAATAATATTTTCAAATTTTTTTTTTCCTTATTTGCCACAAGGACAGACGGCGGCAGTGGTAGTGGCGATGGTGGTGGTGGTGGCGGCAGTGGAGGTGGTGGTGGTGATGATGATGCTCGTGGCACTTTTTGCTTAAATGACATCATCTTCCAACTGATAAGCTGACAATCATTAAAATGCACGAAACAAACATTCCGACCAAGTTATTTTAGGAGTAATTTTACCCTACATATTAAATGCTGATGCAGCCATCTGCTCTGAATATGAACACTAAAAGAATCAGTTACCACATGAAATTATTATTATTATTATTATTAGCAAATTTGTTGTTGTTATTATTATTATTATTAGCAAATTTGTTGTTACTGTTATTATTATTATTATTATTATTATTATTATTATTAGCAAATTTGTTGTTATTATTATTATTATTATTATTATTATTAGCAAATTTGTTGTTATTATTATTATTATTATTATTATTATTATTATCATTATTATTATTATTATTATTATTATTATTATTATTAGCAAATTTGTTGTTACTGTTATTATTATTATTATTATTAGCAAATTTGTTGTTACTGTTGTTATTATTATTATTATTATTATTATTATTATAACAAATTTGTTGTTACTGTTATATTATTATTATTATTATTATTATTATTATTATATTATTATTATATTAGCAAATTTGTTGTTACTGTTATTATTATTATTATTATTATTATTATTAAGAAATTTTTTTTTTTTATCGTTGTTGTTGCTATTAAAAAACAAATGAAATAAAATGAATATTTACCGAGTTTGGTTTCTAATGGATTTATCATGTGAGGAAGGTTCTGCAGATCTAGAAAGTTTTCTCCAGTATCATAATCTTTCTGAGGTCTTATGTAAAACCCAGGGTAGAATAATGTCTATGGCAAAGAAAGGAAACAAGAAGGAAAAATGTCAGTGAACAGAAAAATGATTTGGTGTAATAACAGGTGTGGCTGTGTGGTAAGTAGCTTGCTAACCAACCACATGGTTCCGGGTTCAGTCCCACTGCGTGGCATCTTGGGCAAGTGTCTTCTGCTATAGCCCCGGGCTGACCAATGCCTTGTGAGTGGATTTGGTAGACAGAAACTGAAAGAAGCCTGTCGTATATATGTATATATATATATGTGTGTATGTGTTTGTGTGTCTGTGTTTGTCCCCATAGCATTGCTTGACAACCGATGCTGGTGTGTTTACATCCCCGTCACTTAGCAGTTCGGCAAAAGAGACCGATAGAATAAGTACTGGGCTTACAAAGAATAAGTCCCGGGGTCGATTTGCTTGACTAAAGGAGGTGCTCCAGCAAGGCCGCAGTCAAATGACTGAAACAAGTAAAAGAGTAAAGAGTAACAAAATATTAATATATGTATGTAGTGTATTTTTATCTCCCGGGTGGAAGATGGGCTGAATCCTGGAAGTACTGCTCTACCAGGCCAACCCCAGGCAAAGGTGGAGCAAGCCCCTAACTCTTCACATCGTTCTAAAAATCAGTTTAATATCGATGGCCCCAAATAGGGACCGTATCAGATATTAAGCTGATAAGAACAGATACTACACTTTGATCTTAGCCAAAAGGCCGAGAAGCGATAATCTATATTTAGAGCTGGCAGAAACATTAGCACGCCGGGCGAAATGCATTGCCATATTTCGTCTGTCATTACGTTCGAAGTTCAAATTCCGCCAAGGTCGACTTTGCCTTTTATCCTTTCGGGGTCAATAAATTAAGTACCAGTTACGCACTGGGGTCGATGTAATCGACTTAATCCCTTTGTCTGTCCTTGTTTGTCTCCTCTGTGTTTAGCCTTTTGTGGGTAGTAAAGAAATATATATGTGTAGTGGAGGCACATGGCTTAGTGGTTAGAGAAGCGGAGTCGCGGTCAAGGGATCGCAGGTTCAAATCTCAGACCAGGCAATGTATGTGTTTATGAGTGAAACACCTAAGCTCCGGCAGAAGGTAATGGTAAACTTCTGCTTACTCTTTCGCCACAACTTACTCTCACTCTTTCCTCCTGCATCTTGCAGCTCACATGCGACGGACCGGTGTCCCATCAAAGTGGGGAACCTATATGCCAAGGAAACCAGTAAACCAGCCCTTATGAGCCAGGCATGGCTCGAGAAGGAACAAACGAATCTGTGTGTGTGTGTGTGTGTGTGTGTGTGTTAGTATTTCACTTAAGTACAACAAGACTAACAACCTGGTGTAGAACTCAATATACATATGTTTCAGAACATAATGTTAGATGAGTGTAGAATGGTTATAAGAAAAAAGAGATGACACTGAAAAAAACAAAGATTATGTAATGCACTTCATTAGCTTACAGCCCGTTTCTGCTATAAGATGTGGTAGAGTCTTAGTCAAGCAGCCAGATAAGATCCTAGACTTTCATCAGAGCCTTGAATATGAAGTGCACTTTATTTGGGAAAATACCCGGAAATCACGATATACAGATATATCTGTATATATTGAGCTGAGTTGGGGTGCTAGATTCCCTTGTTTGAAAATATAAGGACACAGATTGTGTTGTATAGCCAGATGGAGATGATGTCTCCTGGGGCTAAATTACAGCAACATTCATCCTAAACCAGGACTGCCATGTTATGTTGGCAAACAATCTTTACTTACAGGTGTTAAGATGTGTCCATGAGTAAACCACTTCATTTCACATTG
>NC_042998.1:20700616-20710616 GCF_006345805.1 Octopus sinensis
AGGGAAGCATGAAAAAGTGAATGCTAAAGCAATGATGATGACATGTAAAACACAAAAAGTTCAGTGGTCTACAAGGGTCACAAGCACAGTCCCTTCCTATAAGCAAATCAATAAAAAAAATTTGCGTGATCGTTGCCAGAGCAGCCAACTGGCTTCCGTGCCAGTGGCACGTAAAAGGCACCATTCGAGCGTGATCGTTACCAGCATCGCCTTACTGGCACCTGTGCTGGTGGCATGTGTAAAAAGATTCGAGCGAGGTCGTTGCCAGTACTGCCTGACTGGCCTCCGTGCCAGTGGCATGTAAAAAGCACCCACTACACTCTCGAAGTGGTTGGCATTAGGAAGGGCATCCAGCTGTAGAAACTCAGCCAGATCAAACTGGAGCCTGGTGCAGCCATCTGGTTCGCCAGCCCTCAGTCAAAATCGTCCAACCCATGCTAGCATGGAAAGCGGACGTTAAACGATGATGATGATGAAGCTCCGGACCAATAAGACTGCCTCTATTCAGTCGCTTGACCGGCTAGCAATAATAGCAAACTCTTCCATCAATTTAAGTAAGAAAAATATATATTGGGATTTGTAATCAATTTAACCCTTTCATTACCAACCCGGCTGAAACCGGCTCTGGCTCTGTAGTACAAATGTCTTGTTTCCAAAAGTTCTGAATTTAAAATCTTCCACCAAACCTTAGTCACAATTTATGTTCCTAACACTAGCTTAATGATAACTAAGTTATTTTACTTAATTCTTTGTTATCATCATCATCATCATCATCATCGTTTAACGTCCGTTTTCCGCGCTAGCACGGGTTGGACGGTTTGACCGGGGTCTGGGAAGCCAGGGGCCGCTCCAGGCTCCAGTCTGATTTGGCAGAGTTTCTACGGCTGGATGCCCTTCCTAACGCCAACCACTCCGTGAGTGGATTGGGTGCTTTTTACGTGCCACCTGCACAGGGGCCGGGGGGTCCGGCATTGGTCGCGATCGGTTCGAGCTTTTAACGTGCCAGCGGCACGGGGGCAACTGGGTCCGGGGTACTTTGGGGATCCGGGGTACTTTGGGGATCTGGGGTACTTTGGGGATCCGGGGTACTTTGAATGGGTAGGGGGTATGTGGAATTGCTGCAGAAAGCAGCCCGGGTCTTTGCAGTCACAGCATATCTCCAGAGATCTCGGTCTTTCGCCATTGCCTCAGTGAGGCCCAATGCTCTGAGGTCATGCTTGACTACCTCATCCCATGTCTTCCTGGGTCTACCTCTCCCCCTGATACCTTCAACTGTTTGGGAGTGGCACTTCTTCACACATCTCTCTTCATCCATCCGCAGCACATGACCATACCATCGCAAGCGTCGCTCTTGCACACCACATCTGATGCTTCTTATATCCAGCATTTCTCTTAGGATGCTTACACTCTGTCTTGCGTGCACACTGACACTACACATCCAGCGGATCATGCTAGCTTCATTTCTTTCAAGTCTACGCATGTCCTCTGCAGTCACTGCCCATGTTTCATTACCGTGAAGCATGGCAGTTCGCACACATGCATCATACAATCTACCTTTCGCTCTGAGGGAGAGACCTTTTGTTGCCAGTAGGGGTAGGAGCTTTCTGAACTTTGCCCAGGCTATTCGTATTCTAGTGGTGATACTCTCTGTGCATCCACCTCCGCTACTAACTTGGTCACCCAGGTAGCGGAAACTATCAACTACTTCTAGTTTCTCTCCCTGGAGTGTGATGGAATCTGTTTTCTGAGTGTCTGTTGTGTCTATTGTCCCTGTGCATCTGCCGCACATGAAAGCTATCTTATCTGTTAATTTCCCTTTAATGTTGCTGCATCTCTTATGTGTCCATAACTTACATTGGGTGCATCTTATGGAGTTTCTACCTGTACCTTTCCTACAGATTGAGCAGGGCCACCTACCCGAGGGGGTGTGTGCTGAGTACCTCTTGCTGCTTACTAATACTTTGGTCTTTGCTACATTTATTCTAAGGCCTTTTGATTCCAACCCTTGCTTCCACACCCGAAATTTCTCTTCTAGTTCCGGTAGTGATTCTGCTATGAGAGCTAGGTCATCGGCATAGAGGAGCTCCCAGGGGCATCCCGTTTTGAATTCCTCTGTTATTGCCTGAAGGACTATGATGAATAAAAGGGGACTGAGGGCTGAGCCCTGGTGCACACCTACTTCTACCCGGAATTCTTCACTATATTCGTTGCCAATCCTAACCTTGCTGACAGCCTCTCTGTATAGAGCCTGTACAGCCCTTATTAGCCATTCTTCAATCTCCAGTTTCCGCATCGACCACCAGATGAGGGAACGGGGAACCCTGTCAAAGGCTTTCTCCAAGTCTACAAAAGCTATGTAGAGGGGTTTATCTTTAGCTAGGTACTTCTCCTGCAGTTGTCGGACCAGGAATATAGCATCAGTGGTGCTTCTACCTGGTACAAAACCGAACTGCATTTCATCTAAACAAATTCTCTCCCTAATGAGATGGGTTATGACCTTCTCTGAGACCTTCATCACCTGGTCCAACAGTTTGATACCTCTGTAGTTATTTCTATCTAGAGCATCACCCTTACCCTTGTAGCAGTTGACTATGGTGCTGCTGCACCAGTCATTGGGTATGACTCCATTGTGAACTACCTGGTTTACAATGCGGGTGACTATGGTATAGCCCACATAGCCAGCTGTTTTAAGCATCTCAGCAGTGATTCCTGATAGGCCAGGGGCTTTGCCTGGTTTCATATCCTTAATTGCTTTATCTACAAGGGAGCTGTCTATTCGGGTAGCTGGTCCCTCTACTGGGTCAACATTTGGCAGGCTCTCCTCCTCCCATTCATTCTCCTCATTCAGCAGTCTTTCATAATGGCTTCTCCAAGCCTCTTTCTTTTCACTAGCAGTAAATGCAAGTGCCCCATCATCCATCCGGACACATTTCTCTCCTATAACATCACTATTTTCTCTGACACACTGTCTGGCAATCCGAAATACTTCAGCTCTTTGATCCTCGCGTCGCTGGACATTGGCAAACTTCTTCTTTTCTGCTACGTCTTTGGCTATGTATACCTGCCGCCCAGCCTCCCTTTTGGCTATCTGGTACAGTTCCCTGCTGCCCCCATCCTTCCAGGCTTTCCAGGCCGTCTCTTTTTACAGATGGCTTTATCTACTGCACTATTCCACCACCACGTAATTCTAGGTCTGGAAGGGACTTTGCACCATCCACAGACTCGGTCTGTGGCACTCAGCAAGCTGTCCCGTAGGAATTCCCAGCTACCTTCTATGTCTGACGTCTGAAGCTCCTCCTCCCTCTCATCAAATTTCTTGATGAGTATGTCCCTAAATTTCTGACCATGTGAAGGGTTCTTTAGCCTCCAAATCCTTCTTTTCTGGATTGGTTTGTTTCTTGGAGTCCTTCTGGCCTCAAGCTTAAAGTCACTGATGATTAGTCTATGCTGAGGGATACATTCTTCACCCGGGAGGGTCTTTGTATTCAAGAGCAACCCTGCATATATAATATAATAGAAAGAAACACAAAGCATCTCAAAATAAATACGGTAATGAAATGGTTAAGTAAGGAAAATATATATTGGGTTTGGTAACTCTACATATAGCCCTATAAAGATGGGATGATCAGGATAGGAATACTTTTGATGATAGGACTGATCAATCAGTGCAGAAATAATGTTAAACAACAACAATAATCTCCCAGCCAATTTACAAATTACATTCCGACTGAAATGTAATAACTGTAGGAATATTACCGATCTAGCAATCATTGTTTTCAGAAGAATTTAGAAACGAATAGGACATTTTTATGTAACATAGAACAGGGATCTTTTCGGTTTCAACGGCAGTTTTTTCTAGCGGTGTCATATGAAATTGTCACCCATAATTATGACCCTAGTATCGATCTATTGCATTTCAATCTATTTTAGGGTTAGGGTTAGAGTTAGGGTTGGTTAGGGTTAGGGGTGGGGGGAAGGGTATCTTTTTTTCTTCAGAAATGTAAATAAACCCAATCTGTTTCTTAAACAAAGGACATTTTCATATGGCACAGAATGTTTTCACTTCAATAGACGGTCATTGATTGGTTGAAACTGCAGAAATTGAAGAAAAAAAACAACAGATATCTTACAAACTATAGAATTTTCTCAATAAAGCCAAGAGAAAAAGTTGTTTTATAAACACATTCTACCAGCATACGAAGTTTAAAAGTGTTTAGTTACGTGGAAATTATTTTAAAAAACTGCCGTTCAAACCGAGAAGATCCTAGAACAGTAATAATGATATATAAATGACATACGAGCTTGAATTGGGAGCAACTGTGGTGGAGAAGTACATAATCGATTGAATATCCCCCTACATATTTCATCTCTCTATATATATAAAGCTGAAGTTGTCTGTGTATGGTAGGTTTGGTAGCCTTCAACTAGCACTATCTCCTCCGAGACCTTGCTGCGCAAGTTGACCAAAATTGAGAGTATGATAGAAGAAGACTTGCTCTTCATTCCGTAGAAGAAAAAATTCAAATCGGATCATGTTAACACCAAAAATTATTTACATCAAAAAAGTGCTTTTTTTCTATGAAAATTCTTATTTTTTACGATTCTTTGACTGCTGTGTCGCCATTTTTCTGTGTATTTCAACCAGAAAAATGTTCACTTAAAGAGAATAACAAGCTACTCTTTCTCTTTTACTCTTTTTACTTGTTTCAGTCATTTGACTGCGGCCATGCTGGAGCACCGCCTTTAATCGAGCAACCCAACCCTGAGACAAACACAGACACACAAACGCATATATACATATATATAGATATATACAACAGGCTTCTTTCAGTTTCCATCTACCAAATCCACTCACAAGGCTTTGGTCGGCCCGAGGCTATAGTAGAAGACACTTGCCCAAGGTGCCACGCAGTGGGACTGAACATGGAATCCGGAACCATGTGGTTGGTAAACAAGCTACTTACCACACAGCCACTCCTGCGCCTATAATGCAAAATTTTTACTTTTCAAAAATTCCAATTCTAAAGGGGTCGAAACAAACCCGAGCAACGCCGGGCGATACTGCTAGTTTATTTATATATTTCATTTTCTCGATGTCAATTCCTGTGAATTTGAATTCGCGATGTAAAGGGAGATAACTGCACATTACAAAGCATTATCGTCTGCTTCTCTTCCAATTTATACCAGCGACCACCATTCACAAAATAATGAAGATTCATACATTGACACATTGTATCAATCTTGTAGAACAGTGTAGTACAGTTGACTGAATGCAATCCTGGTACATTACTGGTATGGGATCAGCAAATTTTAAAATAATTTCTATGTAACTAAACAATTTTAAACTTCGTATACTGGTAGAATGTGTTTATAAAACATCTTTTTCTCTTGGCTTTCTTGAGAAAATTCTGTAGTTTGTTGGTTTTTTTTCTTCAATTTCAGCAATTTCAACCGGTCAATGATGTCTATTGAGGTGAAAACATTCTCTGCCGTAAACATTTTCAGGTGGTGTCATATGAAAATGTCCCTGCTATTTATGACATATTCGTTTAAGAAACAGATTGGGTTTATTTACATTTCTGAAGAAAAAAAAGATACCTTTCACCCCACCCCTAACCCTAATTAACCCTACTAACCCTAACCCTAAAACAGATTGAAATGCAATAGATCGATACTAGGGTCATAATTATGGGTGACATTTTCATATGACACCGCCAAATTTTACACAGTTTTTTATTGCTTCACAAATGCAGCATGGAAGGTATTTATAAATCATTGAAAAACACACAAAAACCGTTAGATTCACTTCAACATTTAGATTCAACTAGCAGTATCGCCCGGCGTTGCTCGGTTTTGTAAGGGAAATAACTATATAAGTATTTTTAGAGAGTTATAGCCAAAAAATAGCAAAAAAATGCATTAAAAATGAACAAAAATGGTGGTAAATTTTTTTTTAAATCGTTGACTCATTGTAGACGCGCGCTAATACCCAGAAGGGCTCGATATGAATCACGACTATAAGATACCCGGTTTTGGTTAAACTGCCCTGCAAAATGTGGGAGTAGTTAGGAATCTAAATCGTAGGAGACAGACACACAACTTGACTTTTATATATAAAGATTTGTCAAAATATCTTCATCGCTTTGAGACCACGATCTGTTCACTGACAAAATTCCGTACTGTCAGTGAACGGGTCATGGTCTCAAAGTGACGAAAATATTTTGACAAATTAAATTTAAATGTTGAAATGAATCTAACGGTTTTTGTGTGTTTCTAAATGGCTTATAAACACCTTCCATGCTGCAATTGTTTTTGTTTCAGCACACGATCTCAGATCAAGCCACTTGCTATGCAAGTTCATTGCTATAATTTATTGCTTCAGCTATTCCAATAACAATAATGATTTCTTACATTGGCATGCAGCCACGAATTTATGTAAGAGAACAGGCAGCATGGATACACTCTGTCAGCCTCAGAGATGAACTTTCTGTAGTTATTAACATGTAGGTGGGTGAGTATTCCTTAGACATACATAACCTTAATGCAGTTATCATACCAAATCAGCTGACAAAGCTGGACGATTGGATTACTGCACAATCCAAGGAGAGAAAATGAGAGACAGAGAGAGAAAGAGAGGTAAACCTAGTAGTGGACTGGTACCTTATATATAACACCCCAGGAGATGAAAGGCAGGATTTCTACTCAAAAGACAGAGAAGTGGAACCAGTACAGTAAAGTGAAACCAATATGGTAAAGTAAAGTGTTCTAGTAATTATTCTACCATCTTGCTACTCTCTCTTTCTCTTTTACTCTTTTACTTGTTTCAGTCATTTGACTGCGGCCATGCTGGAGCACCGCCTTTAATCGAGCAACTTGACCCCGGGACTTATTCTTTTGTAAGCCCAGTACTTATTCTATCGGTCTCTTTTGCCAAACCGCTAAGTAATGGGGACATAAACACACCAGCATCGGTTGTCAAGCAATGCTAGGGGGACAAATACAGACACACAAACACACAGACGCATATATATATATATATATACATATATACGACGGGCTTCTTTCAGTTTCCGTCTACCAAATCCACTCACAAGGCTTTGGTCGGCCCGAGGTTATAGTAGAAGACACTTGCCCAAGGTGCCACGCAGTGGGACTGAACCCGGAACCATGTGGTTGGTAAACAAGTTACTTACCACACAGCCACTCCTGCGCCTAAGAAGTTTTTTTTTGTTTTTGAAAGGATCCCAGGACTTGTTACCGAACTGTGTTGCGCTTGTAGCAGACACTGCCAAAGTAGGCCACAGACCTCATCAGCTTAGGCAAGGTGATTGACACCAGGAGGTGAAGACCCAAAAAAGGGTCCAGTAAGGAAAAGAGTGATGAGTGAAGATCTCTTCCAACTCTCAATAAAGAAATGCAAACAATGTCTGTGTAAAATGTGCAAATATAAGTGCAGGCATGGCTGCGTGGTTAAGAAAGTATGCATCCCAACCACATGGTTCCAGGTTCAGTCCCACTGCATGGCACCTTGGACAAGTGTCTTCTACAATAGCCCCAAGCCAACCAAAACCTTGTGCATGGATTTGGTAGATGGAAACTGAAAGAAGCCTATCATATGGGTGTATGTGTGTATGCATGTGTGTGTATGCCTTTGTCCCCCGACACCACTTAATAACCAGTGTTGGTGTGTTTATGTCCCTGTAACCTGGCAGTTCAGCAAACAAGGCCGACAGAATAAGTACGAGGCTTAACAACAGAGTAAGTACTGAAGTCAATTTGTTGAACTAAAATTCTTCGAGGTGGTGCCCCAGCATGGCCACAGTCTAATGGTTGAAACGAGTAAAAGATAAAAGACATAAATCATTTTTATAAGGGGCAAGTTAGCAACACAAACTGAAATATGAACAAGAAAAAGAAAAAAATGTGGGGCCTTACAGCGGACACCTTCTTCCATGTCCCATCGAGCGTCAATGATGTCTGGTTGTCGACTGAACAGTGTGAATGTGATGTCATAATGGGTGTGAAACCGCAGTGATCGCATGCTCTCTTTGTCAGGCTGGAAACAGAACAGGAGAAACTTTTTATTTTTGTGTTACCAACATAGAAGTAGATAGATTCATTTATCGGCATTATTTTAACTACAAAAAGGCGGCGAGCTGGCAGAATCGTTAGCACGCAGGGCGAAATGCTTGGCGGTTTTTCCTCTGCCACTACGTTCTGAGTTCAAATTACACCGAAGTCGACTTTGCCTTTCATCCTTTCGGGGTCGATTAAATAAGTACCAGTTATGCACTGGGGTCGATGTAATCAACTTAATACCTATGTCTGTCCTTGTTTGTCCCCTCTGTGTTTAGCCCCTTGTGGGTAGTAAAGAAATAGGTATTTCATCTACCGCTACATTCCGAGTTCAAATCCTGCTGAGGTCGGCTTTGTGTTCATCTTTTCGAGGTCGATGAATTAAGTACCAGTCATGTACTGAGGTCGATGTAATTGACTCTCCCCTTGCTCAAATTTCAGGCCTTGTGCCTATAACAGAAACGATTATTTTAACTACAAAAAGGCGACGAGCTGGCAGAATCGTTAGCATGCCAGGCAAAATGCTTAACAGTATTTCGTCTACCGCTACATTCTGAGTTCAAATTCTGCTGAGGTCGGCTTTGCTTTCATCTTTTCGAGGTCGATGAATTAAGTACCAGTCATGTACTGGGGTCGATGTAATTGACTCTCCCCTTGCTCAAATTTCAGGCCTTGTGCCTATAACAGAAACGATTATTTTAACTACAAAAAGGCGACGAGCTGGCAGAATCGTTAGCATGCCAGGCAAAATGCTTAACAGTATTTCGTCTACCGCTACATTCTGAGTTCAAATTCTGCTGAGGTCGGCTTTGCTTTCATCTTTTCGAGGTCGATGAATTAAGTACCAGTCATGTACTGGGGTCGATGTAATTGACTCTCCCCTTGCTCAAATTTCAGGCCTTGTGCCTATACAGAAACGATTATTTTAACTACAAAAAGGCGACGAGCTGGCAGAATCGTTAGCATGCCAGGCAAAATGCTTAACAGTATTTCGTCTACCGCTACATTCTGAGTTCAAATTCTGCTGAGGTCGGCTTTGCTTTCTTTCATCTTTTCGAGGTCGATGAATTAAGTACCAGTCATGTACTGGGGTCGATGTAATTGACTCTCCCCTTGCTCAAATTTCAGGCCTTGTGCCTATAACAGAAACGATTATTTTAACTACAAAAAGGCGACGAGCTGGCAGAATCGTTAGCATGCCAGGCAAAATGCTTAACAGTATTTCGTCTACCGCTACATTCTGAGTTCAAATTCTGCTGAGGTCGGCTTTGCTTTCATCTTTTCGAGGTCGATGAATTAAGTACCAGTCATGTACTGGGGTCGATGTAATTGACTCTCCCCTTGCTCAAATTTCAGGCCTTGTGCCTATAACAGAAACGATTATTTTAACTACAAAAAGGCGACGAGCTGGCAGAATCGTTAGCATGCCAGGCAAAATGCTTAACAGTATTTCGTCTACCGCTACATTCTGAGTTCAAATTCTGCTGAGGTCGGCTTTGCGTTCATCTTTTCGAGGTCGATGAATTAAGTACCAGTCATGTACTGGGGTCGATGTAATCGATTCTTCCCCTACCCCAAATTTCAGGCCTTGTTCTTATAACAGCAGCTGAATGTATTGCAGCAACATGAAACAAAATGTTTTGTTCAAGAACACAAAGCACAACCAGTCTGGGAATTGAAACTACAATCTCACAATCATGAGTGCAATACATGAAACCACTAAGCCATGTGCCTTCACACACACACACACATATACTCACATTATATATATATACATACATACATATATATATGTGTATATATATATATATATATATATATATATTAAGGTATGTAGAAAAATACAACATGGACAAGAACGTATAACTCTTAGAAGACGATACAATAAACATGGACAGGACATTCGAACCCCTCAGTCTTCAGT
>NC_042998.1:20715616-20745616 GCF_006345805.1 Octopus sinensis
GTGCCTTGTAATTCTCAGTGTTGGATAAGAAGATAATTACTCTCTCCTTAAAAAGTATCACACAAGATAACTAAATTAATTAAAAAAGCTTGTCTTCCAATCTATAATAAATACTTAGTGTTATTTTTAACCAGGGACTGTGTTGACCTGTAGCAAGAGTATGTAAGTATGACTACACACAAGGCTGTAATACAGTAAACTATAGAAATAAAAACTTAGAAGTGATTTTCTCCCCTTAAGCACATAACATCTCTCTTCCTTCCTCTCTTTCTCTCTCTCTACTCCTCTTTCTCTTTTACTGTTCTAGCAGTCTCTACTGAACAAAAGGCTTTCATTTTTACGGAGATGTACTTGCATAGCAAGTGACCTGATCTGAGATCGTGTGCTGGAACATAAACAATTGCAGTGGGGGAAGGTGTTTATAAGCCATTTAAGAAACACACAAAAACTGTTAGATTCACTTCAACATTTAAATTTAATTTGTCAAAATATTTTCGCCACTTTGAGACCGTGACCTGTTCACTGACAAAATTCTGTGCTGCATCTACTAATTTAAAATCTAATTTTGGGTCAATATAAACAATATATTGTTGTTATCAGCACTGATCAAGTAGGCTTATAATGATTAAAGGTGTTCCATCCATGACCAACTCATCTTTTTATACAATTATGACCACATTTTCCAAAGTGTCCATCCTTCCGTTAAGACGAAAAGTTTGATTTGAGGATAATATGGCTGCTGTTTTTAAAGGGTTGACAACCTGCAGAGATGCTACCCAACTGGCTCCATCATCATCATTTATTTTCCACATTATGTGGAATAGGCGCAGGAGTGGCTGTGTGGTAAGTAGCTTGCTTACCAACCACATGGTTCCAGGTTCAATCCCACTGCGTGGCACCTTGGGCAAGTGTCTTCTACTATAGCCTCGGGCCAACCAAAGCCTTGTGAGTGGATTTGGTAGACGAAAACTGAAAGAAGCCCGTCGTCTATATGTATATATATGTGTGTGCGTATGTGTTTATGTGTCTGTGTTTGTCCCCCTAGCATTGCTTGACAACCGATGCTGGTGTGTTTACGTCCCCGTCACTTAGCGGTTTGGCAAAGGAGACCGATAGAATAAGTACTGGGCTTACAAAGAATAAGTCCCGGGGTCGATTTGCTCGACTAAAGGCAATGCTCCAGCATGGCCGCAGTCAAATGACTGAAACAAGTAAAAGAGTAAAGAGAGTATTATAGATGATGATGATGATACTTCAGTTCACCCAGCAGGTAAAATTAGTAATCCCGCAACGGACTGATGTCCTGTCCAGAGGCAGACATACACCAGAGAAACCAGGAAACCAGCCTTATGCTCCCTAAATGACTAATAAGGACTAACAATAGTCATTAGACTGCAGCCATGCTGGGGCACTGTTTTAAGTTACATAGACGCACATTTCACAATAGCAGCAAAGAAGAAAATGGTTAGGCAAACGAACAAATTAAAGAGAACCTGTGTTACCTTTTGGTATTGAACAAACAAAGATGACATTGAACTGTCCTAGGTAAGGTGTGTTCTCTTTCAGAGGATGGTCATCAGGTAGCAAAATTACATGATATCCTGAAGATTGCGTAAACAGATCTTCTCCTAACTTGCTGTCAGCATCTGCAAAACAAGGTGAAATGTAATCAAAAGAAAATAAAACGAGAACCAGGCAGAAAAAGAGTGGCTGTGTGGTAAGTAGCTTTCTTACCAACCACATGGTTTCGAGTTCGTTCCCACTGCGTGGTACCTTGGGCAAGTGTCTTCTACTATAGTCTCGGGCCGACCAAAGGTTTGTGAGTGGATTTAGTAGACAGAAACTGAAAGAAACCCACCGTATGTGTGTGCATGTGTGTGCATGTGTGTGTATGTGTGCGTGCATGCATGCACACACAAATGTTTACTATCTGAAATTCTCTGTCAAATCACTGAGTTATAGATGAGGATCATCATCATCATCAATTAACATCTTTTTTCCATGCTGACAGGAGCTGGTAAGGCCAGGAGCAACACCAGATACCACAGTCATTTTTGGCTTGGTTTCTACAGCTGGATGCCCTTCCTGACACCAACCACTTTACGGAATGTACTGGGTGTTCTTAACGTGGCACCAGCACCAATGACCCCCATGGACAAGTTGTTCACAATTCTCTGCCAACAAACAACTAAGCTCTGTGCTTTCAAAGATGAATGTACTGAAAATACTCTTACTTAAAAAAAACCAGTAAGGGTTAGCAACAGGAAAGGCATCCAACTGTAAAATCAACGCCTCAGTAACATAAGTTTGTCTAATCCATGCTTCCATTAAATATGTGCCTCGCCTGTGCTTGTGCCATGTAAAAAGCACTAAGTCTACTCTGCTGAGTGGTTGGTGTTACGAAGGACATCAAGCTGTAAAGATCCTACCAAAACAGTCACAGAAATCTGGTGCAGGCTTCTGACTGGTCAACTCTTGTGAAACTGTCCCACTCATGCTTGCCTGGAAGGTGGACATTAAAGTCGCCGTTGCCAGCCTCGCCTGGTCCCCGTGCCGGTGGCACGTAAAAAGCACCATCCGATCGTGGCCGTTTGCCAGCCTTTCTGGCACGTAAAAAGCACCCACTACACACACGGAGTGGTTGGCACTAGGAAGGGCATCATCATCATCATCATCATCATCGTTTAACGTCCGTTCTCCATGCTAGCATGGGTTGGATGGTTCGACCGGGGATCTGGGAAGCCAGAAGGCTGCACCAGGCTCCAGTCTTATCTGGCAATGTTTCTACAGCTGGATGCCCTTCCAGCCGTAGAAACATTGCCAGATCAGACTGGGCCTGGTGCAGCCTCCTGGCTTCCCAGACCCCAGTTGAACCGTCCAACCTATGCTAGCATGGAAAACGGACACATGATGATGATGATGATGATCATGGTGCCTGAACTAAATTCGATAGTTTACATAAAAGGAAAATAAAATAGTATTTTAAAAAACCAAAACATATCAACTATTAGATTATGGTTGGGACATACTCAAAGTAGCTGCCCTCAGCTTCCACTATGGCCTCAAGATGGCTCCTGAACCTGGTGCACACATTCTTCACTGTGTCCCTGGGAAAGTTCCAACACCTCCTTGATTGTGGCTACCAGCTTAGCTTTGGTGTTGCAAGCTGAGCAATTGAGTCTTTTTCAAACATGTCCCACACATAGAAATCCATGGGATTACAATCGGAGGAGAGGGGGTAAGAAGGCCAGAAATTGGGGCTCGCGAAGACATAGAAATCCCCAGACAACCCACCTTTTACTCATTTTGGAGGTACGGCAAGGAGACAAATCCTCCTGTTAAACATATGGCCTTCCAGCAGCAATCCTCTCCAATCAGGGTTTGACCACAGTCTCTAACAGTTCCACATAGCTGTCTGAATTGGGCCTAAGGCCCTGTTCATCAGTTGTTAGATGAATTCCCTTGTGTGGATGCAGTCAGAATGCATGCTGTGTCCTTTCGTGTTGTCTACAGCTTCATGGTCTCTGATGCAGCCATCCTTGTCATATCTTACAGCTTTTACAGTGTTCACAGAGCAGTGAGCAACATCTCAGCTGATGAACTCTCTAGCCTACATCGGGTGTCCTGGGGAAATTTCGAATGTGGGTTCTCATTCCTAAGGTATTTTCCCGATGTTATTATTATTATTATTATGTTTTTTCCTTCTTTCTTCAAATTTTCTTCTGTTTCTCGCCGAGTGTTTTCCATACACCTAGGGCAGAGAAGCTCGTTGTATGCATTCCCAAATTACACGTGCAAATTCACAGATAAAATATGTAATTAAAAATTAATAAATAAATAAATTCATGGATGGATGTTGTTTTCACAGCGATAATGCTCTTCTCGGTACATGAGCCATTCCAGTTAATACGATTTTTTTGTACTTCCTGTAGGGATGGTAAGCCTGGAATCATTTTATTATTATTATTATCATTATTATTATTCAGGTCACTGCTTGGAATCGAACTCGGAATCTTGGGATTAGTAGCCTGCGCTCTTAACCACTACACCATATGCCCGTAGGCAGTGACCTGAATAATAATAATAATAGCAACATCAACATCGGAAAAATACCTTAGAAATGAGAACCCAGGTTCAAAATTCTCATAGGACACCTGATGAAGGCTGGAGAGTACATCAGCCGAAACGTTGTGTTAACAACAAACAAGATGAGGACATGTCCGTCAATTGTAAACAATGTACATAATTCCTCATCTCTCAAATATAAAACTGTATTATATAACAAATTGTTTTTCTTGTTCTTTTTTCTCTCAATAGATTTTTTTTTTTTTTTAGCAAACTGTCACTTGTTCACACATAAATGTGATTATTTATTGTTAGTGTCAAGGTGACACAGAGACATCAAAGCAGTCAAGTTATTATACTGCAATATTCCCCTTCCCTGACTAAGGCCTCAATTTTAACCACACTTAACTTCCTGAATGCACCTACTAATAACCAGCTGTCGCTTTTTAACTAACTCCTTCACCAGCCACATTTCTAGACATTGATCTATTACCTTCCTTCTCCTCCTCTTTAAACTTTTATGCTAATTTATTGCTCTTTCTCTCTCTCTTTCCACTAAACTGACACACTTTTTCCAATGATCTGCTCCAGCGACTGGACTCTTCAATTACTGGTAACACATTAACCCTTTCGTTACTAACCCGGCTGAACCTGGCTCTGGCTCTGAGTACAAATGTCTTGTTTACATAAGTTTTGAATTAAAATCTTCCACCAAACCCTAGTCACAATTTATGTTCCTAACACTAGCTGAATGATAACTAAGTTATTTTACGAAATTCTTTGTTCTATTTAAAGTAATTGAAAGAAACACAGAGCATCTCAAAATAAGTACAGTAACAAAAGGGTTAAAATCAGTCCTTCCCTCCACACAAACCACACACATATATAAACTGGACCTTCTTTTCCTTAGGATGTTGCACTCTGGCAAAAAAAAAAGATAGGGCAGGAGTGGCTGCGTGGTAAGTAGCTTGTTTACCAACCACATGGTTCCAGGTCCAGTCCCACTACGTGGCACCTTGGGCAAGTGTCTTCTACTATAGCCTCGGGCCGACCAAAGCCTTGTGAGTGGATTTGGTAGACGGAAACTGAAAGAAGCCCGTCGTATATATGTATATATATATATATGTGCGTGTATGTTTGTGTGTCTGTGTTTGTCCCCTAGCATTGCTTGACAACTGATGCTGGTGTGTTTATGTCCCCGTCACTTAGCGGTTCAGCAAAATGAGACCGATAGAATAAGTACTGGGCTTACAAAGAATAAGTCCCGGGGTCGAGTTGCTCGATTAAAGGCGGTGCTCCAGCATGGCCGCAGTCAAATGACTGAAACAAGTAAAAGAGTAAAAAGTATACCTGATTTACGGTAACTTTAATACCAGTACAAATGGAAGTACACTTAGGTAAAACGTGGACTGCATTCAGTTCAAGTTTCATGCATGATAAACGAACATAATATCAAGGCCTCAGCTAACAACAACACCTTTCAATAGAGGCAGGGAATGAAAACTCAGGGACACCATCTGCATGAAAAACGATAGTTAAGTCATTATTAAAATATTCAATGCTATACACATTAAAAAGATAACTATTGCTTTTTATGTAGACAACATCACCAAGTTATTTATTTTCTATACAGGGCTTAGGAAAAAGGGAAGGACCGCTGCAGTATGTGTGTGAATGTGAGAGAGGAATCATCATCATCATCATCATCATCGTTTAGCATCCGCTTTCCATGCTAGCATGGGTTGGACAGTTCAACTGGGGTCTGGGAAGCCAGAAGGCTGCACCAGGCCCAGTCTGATCTGGCAATGTTTCTACAGCTGGATGCCCTTCCTAACGCCAACCACTCCGTGAGTGTAGTGGGTGCTTTTTACGTGCCACCGGCACAGGTGCCAGACGAGGCTGGCAAACGGCCATGAGCGGATGGTGCTTTTTACGTGCCACCGGCACGGGGGCCAGTTGGGGCAACTGATCCTCCTGTATTTTCTTTTACCCAAAGCCAGTAACTTTTCAACTTACAGCTAGTTGAACTGGGTTATTTAAGAGTTGTATCTTTCACCACAGATACAACTCAATGCTAATGACAGGATATATAAACTGCTAACATAAACCTGAATAAATAATTTCAGACTTATTTTGATCTCACCAGGCCTCCTCAGCAAAGCATATACTTCATAATATTCAACAAAGCCATGATGAAAGAATCCTGAAGTAGATATATAATAATGTACTTGCATAGGAGCGAAAAATTAGAACAAGGTCTTATCACAAAAGTATTGGGACTGTTGCTATGGTAACACAGCTAATGTACACAGGGTGAAGCCATTTGGTAAACGTTGACTTTGAACTCTGTCACACATGTGCACTAAGTTATAACATTCTCACTCCTGTTGTTTATGGTAGTACTGGGAAATAAAGTGTGTGGGGTGGGGTTATCTCAAGATGAAGATTAGGTTTCAGCTGTGATTAGGTTTCCTTGAATGCATCAAGGAAGATGGAAAATTTTTTGAAAACAGTCATAACAGGTAACAAATTGTGGGTCTATGGCTTTCAGAAACATTTTTTCACGCTAAGAGTTGCTGAAGCATGGAACAAACTGCCGGCATCAGTTGTTAGTTGTCGGAGCACTGCATCCTTCAAAACTTCCATGCTTCTTGAGATTCACCAACACTACACCTGATTTTTCTCCCCTCCATACAAGCATGTATCTGACTCATACACTGTTCACTTTCCAGACATTTGTACATTACTGCATGTACTTTATATGCACTTTTGACAAGTTGTGGTGCACCTGAGCACTGTATACAATAATTTCATTATTATTATTATTATTATAATACAAAACCAAGGCAAAAATTAAATGAAATCCCACTTGAAAAGAACAAGATTTCAAGACGTCTGAGGAATCCAAGAGAATCTGACAAGTTACCCACTCATTATCCCCAAAAAGAAGTTCCAGGAATGCTTCCATCAATGGGAAAAAGACTGGATAAAGTGCATGGCTTCAAAAGGGGACTACTTTGACAGAGATTAAATGCTAAATTGACATCATCATCATCATTTAACGTCGATTTTCCATGCTAGCATGAGTTAGACGGTTCAACCAGGGTCTGGGAAGCCAGGAGGCTGCACCAGGCTCCAGTTTGATCTGACAGTGTTTCTACAGCTGGATGCCCTTCCTAACGCCAACCATTCTGTGAGTGTAGTCGGTGCTTTTTACATGCCTCCGGCACAGGGGCCAGAGGAGGCTGGATATGGCCACAATTTGTTGGTACTTTTTACGTGGCACCAGCATGGACACCAGTAAAGGTGGCGCTGGCATTGGCCACATTCGGATGGTGCTTTTCACGTGCTACTGGCACGGGTATCACAACTACAATTTCTATTTGATTTTTATTTTGATGTTGATCTGCATTATAGTTTTCTTTTTATAGCACCAGATCTGATACTTTTCGGTTAGACCTCATATATTTAAAATAGCCTTTCATGTAAACAGCTTCTCTGAGAAATTCCACATACACACAGGGATTTAATTTTGAAGAATGCTAATTTTTCAAACCTTCTCAACATCAAAAAAAATATCAAATGGAAATTGCAGTTGTGATGCCGGTGGCACATAAAAAGCACCATCCGAACGTGGCCGTTGCCAGTGCCACATTGACTGGCTTCTGTGCTGGTGGCATGTAAAAAGCACCAACTGATAGTGGCCACTGCCAGCCTCCCCTGGCACCTGTGCCGGTGGCACATAAAAAGCACCCACTACACTCACGGAGTGGTTGGCGTTAGGAAGGGCATCCAGCTGTAGAAACACTGCTAGATCAGACTTGAGCCTGGTGCAGCCTCCTGGCTTCCCAGACCCTGGTCAAACCGTCCAACCCGTGCTAGCACGGAAAACAGACGTTAAACGACAATGATGATGATGTATATTATTGTGCATTTAATTAGTGATTTCCTCATTACATCTGTATAAATGGTGAGGTCTATGCTCTACTTTAGAGGTTCATAAGATAAAACTTGTCCAGACATTTCTGCCCATTACTAAGATTATTACAATACCTCTGAGAGTCTGTGCTGATTCTAAGACGGTTTTTTGCGCTTCTGTTGCTTGTTGCAGAGAAACAATGTATTCAGATAATATTGCACCAGCACTGTTAATATCTGAAAAATACAAGACAATTTTTTTTTTTTAATAAGGCAATACATAACATAAACTAATATATTAAGACATTAAGTTTATGTAAACATAATTCAACTTGAAATTTAATTATAAAGTAAGACTGCATATTTTCAACAGTAGAATTACTGTATTTAATAGCAGTGTTAAATAATAGTGATTAGTAATATATTAAAGTTAGCTAAAGTAAAGTGTACTAGCCATCTGAATGTGGCTAGCCACTGGGGGTGGGTGTTACTGAAGCTTTTAGCCCCAGGAGATCGTCGTCTCCAGCTGGCTTTAGACACACTTTCTGTCATCCCCTCTCGAAAAACTAAGTGATACATACGGACTATAGTTTTGAGGTTTTTGCCTCTCGAAAGTGTGTCTAAAGCCAGCTGGAGACGACGATCTCCTGGGGTTAAAAGCTTCAGTAACACCCACCCCCAGTGGCTAGCCACATTCAGATGGCTAGTACACTTTACGTTGTCAAGCGGTTACTGTTTACATCTCGTTCGGAGATTTATTAAAGTTAGCTAACGTTATCTTTAAAAAAAAAAAAAAAAATCAAGAAAGCAAGGGAGGCAACTTCTAACTTTGCTGATTTCTTAGCTGTTGTCAGAGGAAGTATAGTCTTTTAACAGTGCTTACTGACCCTTACTGTTAAATGTAAATATTTTTAAGTAAAATAATTTACTATAGAGCAACGTTGCTAAAACAAAACATTGACATCAAAATCAAATTCGATGACTGGCGTCCGTGCTAGCAGGGTACAAAGAGCACCATACAAGTGTGATCATTGACAGAGCGGCTAACGGGCTTCCGTGCCAGTGGCACTTAAAAGGCTCCATTTGAGCGTGATCGTTACCAGCATCGCCTTACTGGCACTTGTGCCCCGTGCTAGTAGGGTGCTAAGAGCACCATCCGAGTGTGATCGTTGCCAGAGCGGCTATCTGGCCTCTGTGCCCATGGCACGTAAAAGACACCATTCGAGCTTGATCGTTACCAGCATCGCCTTACTGGCACCTGTGCCGGTGGCATGTGTAAAAAGATTCGAGCGAGGTCGTTGCCAGTACCGCCTGACTGGCCCCCATGCCGGTGGCAAGTAAAAGCACCCACTACACTCTCGGAGTGGTTGGCGTTAGGAAGGGCATCCAGCTGTAGAAACTCTGCCAGATCAAGATTGAAGCCTGGTGCAGCCATCTGGTTCGCCAGCCCTCAGTCATTCGTCCAACCCATGCTAGCATGGAAAGCGGATGTTAAACGATGATGATGATGATGGGAAAAGAGATTAATTGATAGAAGGATACTGATTGTAGATTTATATAATAAACGTGAACTAACACAAGTTAATGGGACAGTAATCTTCACAATAAATTACATTTGGTGTATAATTTATATTGATCAATTTCATCATCTTGACAGTTTGACAAGATCTGATGAGTCCAAGAACTGCATCATGCTCCAATGTCCAATTTGGCATGGTTTCTACAGCCTGATGCCCTTCCTAATGTCAATCACTTCACAGTGTGTACTGGGTGCTTTTATCTTTCCACCTGCTCAAATTTTTTTTTTACTTGTTTCAGTCATTTGACTGCGGCCATGCTGGAGCACCGCCCTTTTTAGTCAAGCAAATCAACCCCAGGACTTATTCTTTGTAAGCCTAGTACCTATTCTATCGGTCTCTTTTGCTGAACTGCTAAGTTACGGGGATGTAAACACACCAGCATCGGTTGATTAAGCTATGTAGGGGAGACAAACACAGACACTCAAACATATACATACATATATACGACGGGCTTCTTTCAGTTTCCGTCTACCAAATCCACTCACAAGGCTTTGGTCGGCTCAAGGCTATGGTAGAAGACACTTGCCCAAGGTGCCATGCAGTGGGACTGAACCCGGAACCATGTGGTTGGAAAGCAAGTTACTTACCACACAGCCACTCCTATACCTAATTATGAACACTGGGTGGGGGTCAACATCATGCTCTGAAATGGTAGAGGTCAGAGCATGTTTTTGTAGAGAATGTGCATGGCTATTCACATTTGGTAGAAGAAGAGAGGGAAAAGAGAAAATGATCAGCAGAAGCTGCAAAGAGATTGACAATGGCAACGAAGTGCCCAGGTGGCCCCACAAGGTATGTTAATTAATGTATGGAGATTAATTTGGATTGGGGAAAAGTAGACACTACAAACAAAAAATGCCTTCATAATCATCATCATCGTTTAACGTCCATTTTCCATGCTAGCATGGGTTGGACGGTTCAACTGGGGTCTGGGAAGCCAGGAGGCTGCACCAGACTGATCTGGCAGAGTTTCTACAGCTGGATGCCCTTCCTAACGCCAACCACTCCGTGAGTGTAGTGGGTGCTTTTTGTGGTATTTATTCCACCCAATATGCACTGATACTTGCTTGACACCCTCGCCACTGAAACTGATGTATTGCATGAACCAGTGACCGGCTTAGTTGGAAGCTGGAATCCAATAATGCTGATGTTCACAAAAATGTATATTATCAAATTAGAATACAAGACAAATACACAACCAGCCAAAGAAATATGCCAAAACAGACAAATGGGGCTTGGTGTAGTTCTCTGGCTTGCTAGCTCCAATCAAACCGTCTAACCCATGCCAGCATGGAAAACAGACGTTAAATGATGACGATGATGATGATGTTTTATCCAACATCTATTTTCCATTCATTTAATGTTAAAAATGTTAGGATTAAATGCCGAAGTAGTAAAACCTTGAGTAGCATGAATCTTTTATTAATTTTTGCCACATAGGGGATGTGACATATTGTGCAAACTTAGTGTCGTGGGGCTTTTTTTGTTTTTCATCTTCTAGTCACGAGGGAAGGCAGTTCATATGACTCTCTCTACTGGGCCTCTGAGACTGGAGAAGAAGAAAGAAGGAAGCATTCCCCTGAATGCTTGCCAAAAATGATCTCCATTAAAGGCAGCAAAGGTGTGAGGAGATGGTGTTAAATCAGGAGATAGCAGAATTTGAACTCAGAATAGGAAGAACCACTGCTTTTTAAGAAATTTACATTACAACTTTATAGGCGTAGGAGTGGCTGTGTGGTAAGTAGCTTGCTTACCAACCACATGGTTCCGGGTTCAGTCCTACTGCGCGGCACCTTGGGCAAGTGCCTTCTACTATAGCCTCGGGTCAACCAAAGCTTTGTGAGTGGATTTGGTAGACGGAAACTAAAAGAAGCCCGTCGTATATATGTATATATATGTGTGTGTGTATATATGTATATATATATATATATATATATATATATATGTATATAGGTATAGATATAGATGTGTGTGTGTGTGTGTGTGTGTGTGTGTGTGTGTGTGTGTGTGTGTGTGTATGTTTGTGTGTATGTTTGTGTGTCTGCGTTTGTCCCCCCCAACATCACTTGACAACTGATGCTGGTGTGTTTACGTGCCCGTAACTTAGCGGTTCAGCAAAAGAGACTGACAGAATTAGTACTAGGTTTAAAAAGAATAATTCCTGGGGTCAATTTGCTCGACTAAGGGCGGTGCTCTGGCATGGCCACAGTCAAATGACTGAAACAAGTAAAAGAGCAAAAGAGTAACTCCATGGCCTCCGGATCAATCCTATAAGAGTAGCACTCTTGGCATGTCTTCTACCATAATATGAGTCAAACAATACCTTGTGAATCAGGTCTCCAGCCTCAAGGATAACATCCATTCTTCTTTTAACCAGACTTGAAAGCTCCAAGAAACAGATTATGAAACTAATCTTACTCCTCTGAATAGGATATCAAAGAAAATAAATCTAATGATAAATGAAACATCTTTTGTTCAAGGCTGACTGGATAATCTTACCACAGGTTATTTATCATTTTCTTCTATTCTTTTATTTGTTTCAGCCAATTGATTGCAGCCAAGCTGGAGCACTGCCTTTAGTTGAACAAATCAACCCTAGGACTTATTCTTTGTAAGCCTAGTACATATTCTACCAATCTCTTTTGCCGAACCACTAAGTTACAGGGATGTGAACACACCAACATTGGATCTCAAGCAATGATGGGGAACAAACACAGACACAAAAACATATATATATATATATATATCAGCACAGGTGTCAGGGGAGGCTGGATCGTGGCCGTTGCCAGCCTCCCCTGGCACCTGTGCCAGTGGCATATAAGCATCCAACTGTTGAAACACTGCCAGATCAGACTGGAGCCTGGTGCAGCCTCCTGGCTTCCCAGACCCCGGTCGAACCGTCCAACCCATGCTAGCATGGAAAACGGACTTTAAACGATGATGATGATGACATATATATATAAATATATATATACACAATGGGCTTCTTTCAGTTTCCGTCTACCAAATCCACTCACAAGGCTTTGGTCAGCCTGAGATTATAATAGAAGACACTTGCCCAAGGGGCCACGCAGTGGGACAGAACCCGAAACCATGTGGTTGGTAAGCAAGCTACCTACCACAGCTAATATTCTGTTCATTCTTATGGCAACAAGCTGGCAGAATCATTAGCACACCAGGAAAAATGCTTAACAGCATTTTGTCCGTCCTTTATGTTCTGTGTTCAAATTCCACTGAGGTCAACATTGCCTTTCATCCTTGCAGAGTGGATAAAATAAGTACCAGCTACATACTGGGGTTGATGTAATCAACTTTCCCCCCTTCCCCAGTGCCAAAATTTGAAACCAGAATTTTGTTCATTTTGAAATGGCAAAAAAGGAAGGAAAATGTCTAGTAATACTTACTCAGCTGTTTGCTTAAATGCTTCGGCAATTCAACTTGGTCATCTTGATCAAAATTTATTATATTGATTTTCACTGTGTATTTAACCTGCAAAAAGAAATTAAAAGGTGTTTAACCCTTTCGTTTCTGTATTTATTTTGAGATGCTCTGTGTTTCTTTCAATTATTTTAAATATAACATAGAATTTAGTAAAATAACATTGTTATCATTGAGCTAGTGTTAGGAACACAAATTGTGACTAAGATTTAGTGGAAGATTTGAATTCAAAACTTATGAAAACAAGACATTTATACTAAAGAGCCAGAGCCAGTTTCAGCCGGGTTGGTAATGAAAGGGTTAAAGAATACAATATGTATAAACAATTGCAGCGTGGAAGGTGTTTATAAGCCATTTAAAATCACACAAAAGCCGTTAGATTCACTTCAATATTCAAATTTAATTTGTCATAATGCATCACAGAATTTTGTCAGTGAACAGGTCGCAGTTTTAAAGCTACAAAAATATTTTGACAAATTAATTTTAAATATTGAAAGGAATTTTGGTCGTGGATTTTGATATAACTAATGTATGGAGAGAAACACTTCCAAGAGTTTCAAATTTACTTAAATTTTCTTCCTTCACTTTCAGAGCAACTGGTTTCAAGGTTGATAAAAAAACTATAATTGGAATAATAAAAAAAAACGTCACCCTTTTCAAGCCTAGCCAGGCTCATGGGCCCGGCTTCCCAGTTTCTGTGGTGTATGTGTTCCCCTTAGCTGGAAGGGACACCAGTCCATCGCAGCGTTACTCAAGAAACAGGAAGAGAGAGTGAGAGAAAGTTGTGGCGAAAGAGTATAATTGGAATACTTAATCTATATAAGATCCAAGATCGTCTTACAACATAGAAACTTTCAACAACCAAGAGAAAACTAAAATTAATGTTGTTAATAGAATATTAGTCCTTAAACTAGTAACACTAGCAACATAAGATGATACAGCTTCTCAAGAAACATTCACTGGACAATGACAACAACAAATACTGCATACCTTGGTGTCGGTCAGTGCTTCAATTTCATCATAAGGTAACGGTACTCTGTATACCTCAGTTGTTTTCCACCAAAGCGGAATACCAAAAAATACGCAGATCAAACCAATTCCAAGAGCTGCATATGCCTGAGTGGCTTTCTCTGTGAATATAAAAATAAGAATTCTTTAAGTATAAATGTATGACCATTGTTGGAAGGGAATCATAGTTGTGGCCGATGCCAGTGCCACCTAACTGGCAGCTTTGCCGGCTGCACATAAAAGGCACCATTCAAGAATGGCCAATGTTAGCTCCACCTGAATGGCTCCCATGCCAGTGACACGTAAAAAGCACAATTTGAGAGAGGAGATAAACATAATCACTACGCGATATAGCCATGGGTATATGGCATAGTGATTAAGAGGCGGGCTACTAACCCCAAGATTCCAAGTTCAATTCCAAGCAGTACCTAAATAATAATAATAATAACATCGAAAAATACCTTAGGAATGAGAACCCAGGTTCGAAATTTCCCCAAGACACCTGATGAAGGCTGGAGGGTATATCAGCCAAAACGTTGTGTTAACAACAAACAAGATGAGGACAAATATCTGCCAAATGTAAATAATGTACATAATTCCTCAACTCTTAAATATAGAAACTTAAAAAGAGAAGAATCATGGGCAGGACAAAAATATATATTCTAAGTGAGAAATATGAAAAGGCATGGCTGACGCTGTCCTCCTGAAACAAGAGCCTCCAAGGAATCGGTCAACGAACCTCACAGATCTATGATTGTCCTGACCACCAAGAGCATAAGCCCATACACAGCTGTTTTTCTCTGATTTATAGGGGCATGCTTAGAGTAGTTCCATTCACCCTAGCCATTTTTGCCAGTCGATTACTTTTTGACAAATTCACTGGGAGAGAGAGCCATTCCCTCACCACTTTCACTTTCTTCTCCAAGTTGAACTTCAAAAAGTCAATGATGTCCTTAATTCTTTCACCATCATCATCATCTTTTAACGTCCATTTTTCCATGCTGGCATGGGTTAGGCAGCCTGACTGCACCAGGCTTCACTGTCTGTTTTGGCAGGGTTTTTTATGGCTGGATACACTTCCTAACACCAGGCACCTTACACAGTGGGATGAGTGCTTTTAATGTAGCACTACCACAAACCTTTAAGCCACAGCCACTCCACAACACTGCCTGCCCCACCGTGTCGAAGGGATGTGGTGAGAGATTCTCGTGATGGACTCAACAGAGAGCTAAACTAGTCTAACATGCAACAACAGCTCAACATGAGTACACACACACACACACACATACATACATACATACCATGACACCTGGTTTGTTTCTTCCCCATCCTCTGCCTCAGATTTATGACTTTTTTCAATTCTCTACTCTTTGTCCTTTTCCAGATTCTGTATGTAAACCTACAGATACAACCATCCCATTTCTTTTCAATACTATTCACTCACACATCTTCCCATCTTTCCTTTCACCACTACCTCACTTTATATATCTTTCCTTTCCTCACACTTTCTCCCTCTCTATACATATTCATCCTCATAACTTAATAACTGACTTACTGTTTTGGCCATATATATTGAAACATTTCAACTGAGAAAGATCTTAGATAATTGATATATTACACAGACCAGAAACATACATATTAAATGATTTCAAAATATCACATGGGATATGTAACGCACTGCCTAAATACCAATCTTGAGAAATCAGGCTTCTCAAAATCAGACAAGAGAAGGCTAATTCAAAGACTACAGATCCAATCCATCACTGGGATTGTAAAAATCTGTAAAACTTTCCAGAAGTTTATCATTTAAATATATATGAGCATGTCTAGATATGTAACTATATGCATTAAGAATGCACATATAAAACATACAAATCTGCATGCACATACATACATAGGGGGAGAATTCACAAAAAAAAAACAAAAGACGAAGACAACTGGTGTAGAAAACAAACAGATGTATTAGTATAACGCTCGGGAAGTGAAAAAGTCTTCAACGTTTCGAGCCTACGCTCTTCCACAGAAAGGAACACAGAAAGAAACAAGGAGAGAAAATAAAGAATATTAGTGGCTAGCGATCTATCATACATACATACATACCTTGGTGTTGATGCTGAAATTCCAATGAAGGAACCTTGAATCTAGGTTAAAAACCGGTTCTTTTTCTATTGGCAAGAAATCTTCAAATAACACTGAACAATGACTGACTGACTGACAGACAGACAGACATACATACATACATACAGACATGAGTACGTCTTTGATAAGGTCCAACGATGCCAAAATACATTTGATGTTGTCGCTAGCCACGGTGGATGATTTTCCATTTCCCTCTGATATATATACTGTGTATTTAAACACAGTACATCCATAACAGATGAACAGATGTCATCTCTGACGAATTCCGCAGTAATTTTCCTAAACGCAACCATTCTGAAAACTATCTCTAAAAGTTACTGTTGTTTAGTCCCCCACTCAGCCCTGATCGAAGGTCCTCCAGCTATGATAATATCGACCAGCTATAAATTATAGCCATATCCTGTTTCAAGTCACACCCGTCCAAATATGAGATATTTGTTGATATATTATATATATATATATGTGTGTGTGACCTCGTGAGTACCGCTGGCGATTTTTTTTCCTCTGTCTTCTCTCCTCTGGATCTTTCCTTCTCCTATGTTTCCGACGAAGAGCTCCGCTCGAAACGTTAAACCCTCCTTCTTCCCTTCTTTCCTGAGCGTCCAATAATACTTTATTTGTTCCACGTCCTCGCGTTGTTGTGTTTTTTTTTTGGGGGGGGCTTTCTTGTTTGGATTAACTTTATATATATATATATCTAAAAGCTATTTCGCAACATTTACATATCTTCGAGAAGAGCAAAAGATGCGACAGGCTTTTCATTTATATGACGATATCGGGTGTGTGTTTTATCTTTACTCTATCAGATAACCCATTAGACTGAGAGGTTTATTCTTTATTTCTTTAGTCTCTTTTGCAGACGATATATTTGTGTGTGTGTGCGAAAGAGAGAGACAGAGAAGAGTGAGAATTAAGCTCTAAAAAATATGTCAAACAAGCACAAACTGCTGAATAATGCGACAGGACGGTTACGGTATCCAGGGTAAATAATGGATTTACAACAAAACGCTTTGTATAGCTTTAATAGGAGCGGTAAAAAACCATTTACTTAAACACGCAGGTATAACACTTGAAATTACAGTATTTTACTTCGCATGAGGAAAATATCCGCAATATTTCTCCATTCTAATTTATTTTAACGTGCTTTAAGATTTTCAGAAATATAACGAAGGTACAGAGAAACAGAAATAGCACCTTTTAAGAAAGTACATGGTTTATAAAATAAAAGAAATTCAATTTATATTACCTTTCTCGAGACGTTTATTTTTATTCATCGTTGCTTGTCGATACCGGTGAATGTATCAGGCGGTGTAGCACGTAAATAATTATCCACGATTAAAAATTCCAGGATTTAGGAACTCGTAGGACAGCTTTATCAATCAGGCAAATAATACCTATTTCTTTTACTACCCACAAGGGGCTAAACACAGAGAGGACAAACAAGGACAGACAAACGGATTAAGTTGATTACATTGACCCCCAGTGCGTAACTGGTACTTATTTAATCGACCCCCCCCCCCGAAAGGATGAAAGGCAAAGTCGACCTCGGCGGAATTTGAACTCACAACGTAACGGCACACGAAATACCTATTTCTTTACTACCCACAAGGGGCTAAACACAGAGGGGACAAACAAGGACAGACAAACGGATTAAGTCGATTATATCGACCCCAGTGCGTAACTGGTACTTATTTAATAGACCCCCGAAAGGATGAAAGGCAAAGTCGACCTCGGCGGAATTTGAACTCAGAACGTAGCGGTCAGACAAATAATACCTTTCAATTGGTCTTCTGTTCCCGAGCCTTCGCCGAACCGGTCCAAAAATATTTTGCTTTCTAGACTGTTGTTGTTATTGGACTCTTGCGTTTTGGCGAATGATAGTTCAGCAAGACACAACTGCAAAATGTTGTTAGTTCAATGTTTTGCCTTGTCATCTCATGTGGAAATTCAACTCATCCGAGATTTGTAGATCCGGTTGCAGTCGTTGCGATTGTAGCTTCCGTCATTTGAGCGTCTTTGTACAGTGACTGGTATGGATCTCCAATGCAAATAGCAACAATACTGTGGAGTTAACGAATATATCGTTGACTTGCGGCGTTGATTCAAATTCTTCTGGTGGGAAAAGTTACATACGATAAACGGAGAAGATTTATGAATCCAGGAAAAAAGGCACTGGAAAAAAAAAACAGGAAGAAAAAAAAGGACACTGTTTCGGCGTCTTTCTTTAATAGAAATGTTAACTCTCGAATTCTCACTTTTTTTTAGATTAATATGTCAATCAGTCTCTGTAAAGGAATATGCAGAATTGATCGTAAATTAATGAGTTACGAACTCTGCGCAACCAACCGCCTACTCCTCTGTCCCACGTTTGCTAAAAGATCCACGGGAACTTCCTACTCCTTACACTATGACAGTTGGTCTTAATCCCGAAGAGTTTTTACTCTGTGATAACGGACCAAATGCAAACAACCGCAGTCTAGTGTTTGGTACTAGTGACGGCCTCAGACTCCCTGCTGGTGCCGATACTCTGTATATGCAGCGCTGGATTAACCATTAAGTAAAATAAGCACGTGCTTAGGGCATCAAAGGAAGTGGGGGGGGGCACCACAGAAATAGTAAATGGTTTACGGCACAAATAAAAATCACTTTAAACTTGCTAAAATGATATTCGGGATGCCTTTATCTCTACTAAGTATAGGTGCAGATGTGTTACGTAAGATTAATTTTGAGGATCTGATCAAAGACTTTGCAATTACAAAAAAGTAGGAGAAATCTTTTCAAATATAAATAAAGTGGAAGTATACAAAAATGAACATTATTTTCCCTCTTACTGTTTTATTTCGTTTCGAAAAGTAAAGATTTCTTTTATGGTTTGTTATTGCTTATATTTTGAATTACATAATCTTTTATGGGGGCACCAAAATCTTGTAAGTGCTTAGGGTCTTGATGGCTCTTAATCTGGCCCTGTATATATGGATGGCAACTTTGCTATGGCTCCAAATATTTTCAAACATATGTGTGTCATCCGTGTCCCTTTCGGTGATACTGCTGGTACTTCAGTGTACGACTCTTCTTCCAAACTAGACGCGTGTCACCTACGAAGATCTCGGATCTTTTCACTTTGACCGGCAGATTTTTTAAATAATTACTTTGTAACTAAACACTTTTAAACTTCGTGTACTGGTAGAATGTGTCACATAAAACATCTTTTTCTCTTATATTTCTTGAGAAAATTCTGTAGTTTGTAAGCTATTTCTTGTAAAATTTCTTGCATTTCAGCAATTTCAACCAATCAATGACCTCTATAGTTGATAAGTGTGCAGACCTAGGCTATTCTATTATTGTGCAAACCGAGGTGACTGGCTTTGAAGATGGTGTACTGAGAGCTGTTCATGCAGTGTTTGGCCGCGATGTACGTAGAGAGCAAAGGTTGTCTCTATCATCTTACGCAGTCCACTTGGCGTAAGATCCAGGAACTGGGTTTGCGAACACGGTATAATACCAATGCTGAGTTTCGTTTGTTTTGCAGCATGATTGCTGCTCTAGCTCTTTTGCCCCTAGAAAACGTTAATGAAGGTATGAGATACCTCAAAATAAGGCGGGAGCTGGCAGAATCGTTAGCACGCCGGGCGAAATGCTTAGCGGTATTTCGTCTGCCGCTACGTTCTGAGTTCAAATTCCGCCGAGGTCGACTTTGCCTTCATCCTTTCAGGGTCGATAAATTAAGTACCAGTTACGCACTGGGGTCGATGTAATCGACTTAAGTCGTTTGTCTGTCCTTGTTTGTCCTCTCTGTGTTTAGCCCCTTGTGGGTAGTAAAGAAATAGGTATTTCGTCTGCCGCTACGTTCTGAGTTCAAATTCCGCCGAGGTCGACTTTGCCTTTCATCCTTTCGGGGTCGATTAAATAAATAACAGTTACGCACTGGGGTCGATATAATCAACTTAATCCGTTTGTCTGTCCTTGTTTGTCCTCTCTGAGTTTAACCCCTTGTGGGTGGTAAAGAAATAGGTATGAGATGCCTCAAAACTGTCAGTCCACAAGATCCACCTGAAGCCGCTGAGTTGCTCATGTACTTCGATTGTACTTATATTATTGGCTCCTTTCGACTGATTCAGCAGCCAGTTACCATGTCCAGTGATGCCCTGATGCCTCTGAGAATGCGTCACATTCTACCTATGTTGTGCCCCACACCTATGGAATGTGCACGACGCCACCATGAACGAGAAAGCCCGTACAAAAAAACATCTGCGAAGGGTGGAATAATAAATACTTCAACCTCGTTGGTCACTACCATCCTTCACTCTGGCGTGTCATCGAATGGTTTCAAAGTGAAGAAACGACAGTGAGCACCATTATTGAGCAGGATCCTGTTGGCAACCCCACTCAAAGAAGAGTTCGTCGACGCTATGTGCAGCTACAGGAACGCCTTCGCAACTTGTGTGTTGCTCAACGTAAGGACCATAAGACTCTGACAGAGTTTCTTCGTGGCGTCGACTGAAATATTCGTCCTCTCTGAATAGGGTGGAGCGAGCCTGTTTTCTCTCGGTAGTTGCTGTTGCGAAAGAAGTAGTATGGAAGACGAGAGTGAAAGGAATTGCAACAGGCATGTTCATCTCCAGTCTGGAGCTAATCGACTTTTTCGTTTTCCACCTGAAACGGAAAATAAGGCTGGAGAAGAAATGCCTATCGCAAAGTGTGTTTCGTAAAAGATGGAAGTCTATAGCAAGTATGTTGCGAGTGAAAGAACCTGTTTAAACGAGAATATATAAAGGAGAAGGCAAAGTCTTCAGTGTGAGTATGTGGTTTGTGGGGTCGACCGCGCCCTCCGCTTCATTTTTTGTAAATCACACATTCTCATTTAATTCTCGTGGCTGGAGGACTTCTAGAAAACGTTCTTTCAGTCCTCGTTGGAGACCTACGTTGTTTTGTTGGTGTCATAATCGTTTTGGTGTTAATACACACAAATGTATTTAACCATGTTCTTCCAATTCATCTTCTCAACCACGGGAAAACAGCGTAACAAGGAATGAAGTGCGACTAGAACACATGGCGAAATTTCGATACATCACGTTTCTTTTTCTTTTTGTTTTTTTGTTTTTACTTTTTGTCTGAGACACGATTTCAAAGTATCAATTCCTTGTAGATACAAGGAACACTTGCTGCATTTTGCCAGTAAATTCTTATGTGATTCAAGAAAACCATCAACTATCACATTACAAGCGGCTATTCTCCTATTTCCACTTACGGTGAGAAATCTATGACGTTGGATCTTAATCTGAGGCGTCAGTTCAAGTGGATCTTCCATATTCTATTCTTTAAGTCGGCTTCCTGCATAATTTTTGTCTGCTTGTAGACTTGAAACACAGACAACTGATAGATTCGGAAACGGATTTGTCCGCGCAGGGTCCGTGCAGTAAACGTGATACTGCCAGTCCTCTTTTCTTTGTACCCTCTACATCTAATTGTTATCATATGATCCTTAAGACATTTCCAAACATCACTCGCCCTTTTTTTTAATAATGAGAGTCCAGTACACTCTGTTACACATCATGTCATGACTAAAAGATCTGTTTCATTGCGACATAGGTGTCTCACCGCTGACATACTAAAAATTGATAGGGGCGAATTTAGTCACATGTTGGATCTTGGAACAGTTCGACCTTCCTCTAGTAATTGATCTTTTCCACTTCATATGGTTTCAAAAAATCTGAGGGAGCTTGGTGTCTGTGGATACTACAGACATTTGAATGCTTTAACTGTTCTGAGAAGTACTCAATTCCACATATTCATATTCACGATTTCTCAGCTTCCTTACACGGTTGTAATGTTGTTGCTTTTAAAATTGATTTAATACGCACTTATAATCAGATTTTTATAGAATCTGCTGATGTTCCTAAAATAGCATAACTACTCCTTTTGGATTTTTAGAATACCTTAAAATGCCTTTAGGTCATTGGAACTCTGCTATCGACGAAGTCACTCATGGTTTAGACTTAGTTGTTACCAATAGCAACGATTTGTTGATTGCTAACCCTACGGAAGAGCAGCATAAACAACATTTGAATAACCATTTTACAAGCTTGTCAAAGTTCGGAGTGATAATTAACCTCAGTAAATTTCTTTTTGGTGTTTCTTCTATTACATTTTGGGATGTCTCTCTATATATAAAGCTGAAGTTGTCTGTGTGTAGCAGGTTTGGTAGCCTTCAACTAACACTATCTCATCCGAGACCCTGCGGCGCAAGTTGGCCAAAATTGAGAGTATGATAGAAGAAGGCTTGCTCTTCATTCCGTAGAAGATAAAATTCAAATCGGACCATGTTAACACCAAAAATTATTTACATAAAAAAGGTGCTTTTCTTCTATGAAAATCCTTATTTTTTTTACGATTTTTTGACAGCTGTGTCACCATTTTTCGGTGTATTTCAACCAGAAAAATGTTCACTTAAAGAGAATAACAAGCTATATAATGCAAAACTTTTACTTTTCAAAAATTCCAATTATAAAGGGTTGGAACAAACCCGAGCAACGCCGGGCGATACTGCTAGTTATTGATAAAGATGGAATTTGTTCGTTAAAGGCAAAAATAGATACCATTACAAATATTCTTGTTCTTGCATTGCTGAAGAAGTTGAGATAATTTCTTGGTCATATTTCTTCGGAAGATTTATTCCGCACTGTACGGAAACTATATTTCCTCTAAGAGTGTTACTACGTAATCGAAAACGAAGTAAAAATACAAAACTATCTCTCTAAATCCGGCAGAATTGCAATCTTTTAACGATATCAAAGAAGAGTTAACCAAAGTTACACTATTAGCCCATCCGGTACTAGACGTTCCTCTGCCCCCTCAGTGTCCGGCCCTGCGTGGCTTAATAAAGAAATTTATCATTGAATATAGATGCATCTGACGTAGAAATCGGTGCGATACTGCAACAGTTTGTTCAAGATGCTAAGCAACCTCTTTCAAGCGTTTCAAACCAGCAGAAACGAGGCACAGTACTTTCGGAAGCGAATTATTGACCACTTAACTATCTGTGAAGCATTTTTATCATTCACTGTATACTGATCATAAGCCGTTGACGTATGCAGTCTAAGACTGATAAATGCTCTCTTGGGAGCATTAGGCACTTTGCTTATATCTCACAGTTTAGAGAGGATATCTCTCTATATATAAACGGCAGTTTGTCTGTGTGTGTTTCTGTGTGTCTGTTAGGTTGTACCCTTACCCTGACCACTGCTTTCAACCGATTCTGATGAAACTTGACACACACATAGCCCAATGTCATAATTCAAAACTAACGCAGCGAAAATTTTGAAAAGTTCCCCCAGTTCTGAAAAAAATCGATAAATTCGACATGGGGTCGAGAATCAGAAACACAAACCACAGACTGTCTAGGGGACGCAACTCGACCTTTTTTAACTCTCAAAAAAAATTTACCATAATTTTTTTCCATTTTTTTGCTATATTTTGGCTATAACTCTCTAAAAATGCTTTAGAGTTATTTCCCTTACAAACCTGAGCAACGCCGGGCGATACTGCTAGTTAGTTATAAGAAGGGTGCTGATAATTCTGCAGCAGACACCTTATCCTGTGTTTTTGTCAATGCTTTGCATTCTGCCAATACTATTAACTTGGAAATGATTGCTATGAATCAAAAGAACAATGAGGAGTTACCGTAAATCCTCGAGTATAATCCGCACTTTTTTCCCCAAAATGTAAAGGTTAAAATCCTTAGTGCGTACTATAGACGTGGTTAAAAATGAAAAATATTTTCTAAGCAATGTCCGATTTTCTATTTGCTGTTCGGCAATGTTTATTCAGACGCATTTTGTGATGTCGGGCGCGAATATACCTTAAGCTAAGCTTGAAAGCAATGAAGTCATAAAAGAATCATCTATAACTTGCAGTAGGCAACATTTATTAAAATAAAAGTATTCAGAACACAGAATAACACGTAACAAAAACAATTTGCAAGCATATTTACATTCCCATATAACAGTTAAGAACATCACCATTATTGTATTACGAATGCGCGGAAGTGTTTCTTCGACTAGGTGCTGCTGGATTAATTACGCATGGTTCAAGTCAGAGAAGGGATGTGTATTATACACAAGGTTTAGGTTTTTCAGAAGTACAGCCCCCTAAAAATCTCCTGCGCATTATACTCAAGGGCGGACTATACTCGAGGATTTACGGTATTACAACTCCGTACATCAGAGTCATCGTTTCTGGATTTTCGTCTATTACTATTGCATTCTAGTGTTTCCCTTATATGGTCTGATGCTTCTACTGGATTTCCTTGACCGTACCTCCAAGAGAATCATAGACGAACCGACTTCTCTGCTTTCTATCCTGGTATTTTGGCAACGGCGAAATTAATTTCAAATCGTTTTGTTTGGCTTAAAATACAGAACATTCGTAATTGGGCGCGCCATCGTATATCCTTCCAAAACACCAGGGTTAAGCGTCACATCAAAATACCGTTAGGAACTTTCGTTACTCCTGACGCCATTTCAAACACATCCACGTATATATTGCAGGTCCTCTTCCACCAGTTTAGGATAAAATGTATCTTTTGGACCTTATAGGCTGTTTTCTCAAATACAAATTAAAGACATTTCATCTCTTACAGTTGCCTTAGGGATTCTCTCATCTTGCGAGTTACAAGACAACCCACACGGTGCTGGTGCCATGGAAAACAAACCCACTTTGGATACTTTAAAATGGATGGCAACCTACACACTGCACTAACATGGGGATAGAGTACGAAATGAATACTCGACTGCAACACAAGTACTCAGAGTACAACAATTACATGAGGAGTAGCCCTAATGCTTTGGAGCAGCAATGACAAAACGACCTGATGTGGGGTTGACAGTTCCAATCCAGTTTTTTCGCCAACCTGTCTCACCTGCTAGGTACACGTCGAATTCGTACAACAGCTTACAATCCCATGTCTAACAGAATGATAGAACGGCTACATCGACAACTTTACACAGCTTTACGAGGACATTCCGATTTGGATAGATGGTTCGAAACCCTGCCGATTGCACTGCTGTTACCGAAAACCTAGGTTACTCCTCGGCAGAATTACTTTATGGTTCGACACTTACACTCCCTAGTCAAATGATATTGGCTACAGCTACTCAGCATAATCCTTCTAGCTATATTCATCGGCCATGAAATTACATGGCAGAATTACCTCCGTTAATAGCGAGACCACAGTCGATTAACACGTTGGTTCCACTCGACAGCAATTCCCGGACTCATGTATTTGTACGCAAAGATGCAGTTAAGCTTCCTTTGCAGGTAGCTTATTCCGGCCAGTACCGTGTGCTAAAATCTAAACCAAAGTATATGCTTTTGGACATTTGGAAACCGAAAGAAACCCGTCATATGCGTGTGTGTCTTTGTCTGTGTTTGTACTCCCCACTGTTTGACAACCGGTGTTGGTGTGTTTATGTCCCTGTAACTTAGAGGTTCAGCAAAAGAAACCGATAGAATAAATACTAGGCTTTAAAAATAAGTCCTGAGGTTGATTTGTTCAATTAAAAGTCTTCAAGGTGGTACCCCAACATGGCTGCAGTCAAATGACTGAAACAAGTAAAAGACAAACTAGAGAAAATACAAATTGCAATCTCTCTATATATAAAGCTGAAGTTGTCTGTGTATGGCAGGTTTGGTAGCCTTCAACTAACACTATCTCCTCCGAGACCCTGCAGCACAAGTTGACCAAAATTGAGAGTATGATAGAAGAAGGTTTGCTCTTCCTTCTGTAGAAGAAAAAAATTCATATCGGACCATGTTAACACCAAAAATTATTTACATCAAAAAGGTGCTTTTTTTCTATGAAAATCCCTATTTTTTACGATTTTTTGACTGCTGTGTCGCCATTTTTCGGTTTATTTCAACCAGAAAAATGTTCACTTAAAGAGCTACATAATGCAAAATTTTTACTTTTCAAAAATTCCAATTCTAAAGGGTCAAAACAAACCTGAGCAACGCAGGGCAATACTGCTAGTAAAAAAATAAGAATAAATGCTCTTTGACCATTGATTGCAGATTTCTTTGTTTGAGCTGTCCAAGAGTATCATCTCACACCATTCACAATGTTACTGATCTTGCTGTTTCCTGTTCAGCTGAGCAAATCTTTCTTCATTTGTTGTTAAATTTTCATAAACCATATAAACGAACAGCCTCATTTAAAACTACTCTAGATAGTTTATATTGTACTAAACATGTCATCCAGTGTTGTGCACCTGCACAAAAAAGATTTGCACTGTTATGTAAACATGAGTTTAGAACTTTCCTATGTTGATCTGAAGTCTTTCAATGACTATTTTATGATGCTGCATAAAAATCTGATTTTTAACAACAGAATTCTATGTTGTTTAGAATTCATCATCATTATCAACATCATTTAGCATCCGTTTTCCATGCTAGCATGGGTTGGACGGTTCAACTGGGGTCTGTGAAGCCAGAAGGCTGCATCAGGCCCAGTCTGATCTGGCAGTGTTTCTACGGCTGGATGCCCTTCCTAACGCCAACCACTCCGTGAGTGTAGTGGGTGCTTTTTACGTGCCACCCGCACAGGTGCCAGACGGAGCTGGCAAACGGCCACGGACGGATGGTGCTTTTACATGCCACTGGCACAGGGGCCAGGTGAGGCTGGCAATTATTGATATTAATTTTTAACATTAGCATAATGTCAGAGGAAAAGTATAATTAAATTGACCTTGTTACTTCATCATCATTATCATTGTTACTTAACATCCATTTTCCATGCTGGCATAGGTTGGACAGTTTGACAGCACTGACAAGGCCAGAAGCCGCACCAGGCTCCATAATTTGTTTGACATGGTTTCTACAGCTGGATAACTTTCCTAATGCTAACCACTTTACAAAGAGTACTGGGTGCTTTTCATATGGCATCAGCACCAGTGCTTTTGATTAGCACTAATTTAATCAATGCTCTAAGGACGAAAGGCAAAGCTGACTGAGGTGTGGTTTGAAATCAGAAGGTAGAGGGATGTGACTAAATACCACGACATGTGCACTGCTCGAACTATTCATCATCATCATCCTCATCATCATTTAACGTCTGTTTTCCATGCTAGCATGGGTTGGACGATTTGACTGAGGACTGGTGAACCAGATGGCTGCACCAGGCTCCAGTCTTGATCTGGCAGAGTTTCTACAGCTGGATGCCCTTCCTAACGCCAACCACTCCAAGAGTGTAGTGGGTGCTTTTAGATGCCACTGGCATGAGGGCCAGTCAGGCGGTACTGGCAATGGCTACGTTCAAATGGTGTTTTTTACGTGCCACCTGCACAGGAGCCTCAGAAGGAAATTGATATCTGTCACTATAAATCTCTTTAGAAACATAACCAACAATAAATGATCGTCAAGAATTTCAAAGGATAATCCTAGATTAAAATAATATAATACTCTTACAGTATAAACAATCTTTTAAAAAAAAAAAAAAAATTTAACTATACCATAATTCTGTTACTTGAAATACACTGACAAAAAGTGAATCTTTTTGTTGTTTTTTTTTTTAATATTTATTTTATCAACTCTTCACAGGAATATAAGATAAAATTGACTTTAAATCTCAGTAGAATTTGAAGTCACAACAACAAGATAAATTTTTTGATACTATCTCAAACATCTCCACTGCAATGTTGATAGGAAGATATGATCCATAAGATTTTTTTTTTTTTTGAATGCAAAGCAATTGGGAAGATCTTGTATTTATGACATAGGTGAAGAGTTCCATGCTGGATTGAGAACCTAGTTGTTCACTTGCTTCTCGAAGCAATTACCATCACAACAGTCATAAAAATAAAAAAAGAATCAAATAATAATAATTATTATAATTATTATTATTATTATTATTATTATTGCACATAATAAATGTTAAAAATAAACAACAGTATAGCACACTGCTAATAACTGATTTTGAAGAATTGATAACAGGGTTATTTCACATGTGTGCATGTGTGCGTGTGTGTGTGTTTATTTGATGATGGTGATCCAGTTTGGGATTATTTAGAATTTCCCATCATGAGTAACCTTTCAGGTGAGGGGGAAAAAAAAAAGGGAGAAAAGGATGTCATCTGAAGAGTCAAACATGAAGAGAGACCCTAACTAGCAATGGACAGAACCATCAGCTTCAAACAAATGACTAGCCCTTACTATATGTATTGAGTTCTTGTTTGTATATTTACCCAGGTGTGTGTGTGTATATATATATATATATATATATATATATATATAATATATATATATATACCGGAGTAAGCTCATAAATGTGAAACAAGGTGGAAAAATGAGTACTCAAATACCAGAGGTAGAGTAATATGCTTTATTTAAAAGCAGCAGAAATATAACAAAAGCTGTTACTCGGAGTTTCATGTTCCTGTTCATCGGACAGCTTTGTTAAAAAAAAATTTTTTTTTAAAACAAAACTGTCCAACGAGCGGGAACGTGAAACTCTGAGTAACAGCTTTTGTTATATTTCTGCTGCTTTTAAATAAAGTATATATATATATATATATATATATATACACACACACACACACACACACACTGAATATATCTCTTTATGTTTACTGATGTGAATTTATGACTACAACAGAAAATAAAAATGAACGTATATCATAAATGATAAAAGATAAACAGAAATGAGAGTAACTGTCACTGGAAGAAATTGTAATGTTTTATAGAAAGAACTGTAGCCATAGATAGAGACAGGAGTAACAACTTCCTTCCAATAAATGTAGAACACATGTTACATTATAAAGCATATATACATACACACCCATATACTTTATATATATATATATATATAATATTTATATATATGCATATGTGTGTGAGTCTGTGTGGGTATATGTGTATATATATATATATCTAATTTTATTTGTTAGGGAATAAAAATTCCGGCATAACAGGGGTTCAAATTATTCTCAATGAAGAAATATATATTTTCATTTAGAGATAGTAGTCCCCTTCATTTCACCATATAAAAAAGAATTTTTATTTTAAATACCTACTATTTTATAACTTGGCTACACGTGTTTCATGAGGTACGTTTCCCGGTTCCTAACCAGCAAAACACGGAGTGGTTTAGGAACCGGGAAATGTACCTCATGAAACACGTGTAGCCAAGTTATAAAATAGTAGGTATTCAAAATAAAAATTCTTTTTTATATGGTGAGATGAAGGGGCCTACTATCTCTAAATGAATATATATATATTATACATACATACACACTTATTATATGTAAGGCATTGCACAGATAGGGTCCATGTAAAGAAGTGACAAGGGAGGACGGGGAGAAAACTTTGTAATTATAAATAAAATAAAATTACTCTTGAAGGCTTTTAAAAATGTGTGCGTGTTTAAGTGTATGTGAGTGTGTGTGTATCTTTAGCGCAAGGCCAATTTTGATTGGACGACCCGATGACAAAAAGGCCTTCCAATCATGACCACTGCTTCTTTATCATTCCAAGCATAGTGCACCCTGAATCACATTATCCAACATTTTTTTTTCTTTCTATTTTTTTTTTTTACTAAGATGGTAGGGTGTGATCAAGGGATATTTCAATGCTGTTTCTCACACATCAAGCAATCACGGACAGATGTAAAATTTGTTCTTGGGTGGTTGTGTGTTTCACACAGTTCCAATTTTGCTTCAGTTGGATTTATTGACTTGTATTTCTTTTTACCATTTTTCTCTCCATTAATATCACATATAGCTCCAAGGGATTTCACAAGGATAGTCGAGTAATTACAGCATACTGTTTCACAAAGGCAATAGCTGAAAGTTCCTTGCAAAAT